>NW_006800141.1:490364-516636 GCF_000485575.1 Poecilia formosa
AGATAGATAGATAGATAGATAGATAGATAGATAGATAGATAGATAGATAGATAGATAGATAGATAGATAGATAGATAGATAGATAGATAGAAACTGAGATGGAGCAGTGGTTGCTGCTGTGCAGCAAAGTAGGTCATATTGTGTGTTATAAATAATGGAAGCAAACTCTTTATTGTAGATGCTCAGCCCCCACGCACTTCATTGCTAAACACTCCACATAAGCGTTCTCACCCAACTCAATGAGCAACAGCCCCGACATCGAGCTCTAAACTCCAAATACAGAGAAGCAAGCCACCCACTAGTTTTACTGCGTGCAACCCATTTAGCTGATCAACACCAATCGCAAAACTGAACTTTGAGAATCAACCACATACAAAACACTTAAAAGGACTACAGTGTCGCTTGCAGCTGCAACCTAACAGCGAGCATGGAAGCAATATGGGCCTTTAACATTCTCTCAATAGGAACAAACTGCAAAGAAGCAGAGAAAGCTAAATTAAAGGACAGGAGTGTGGGGAAGGGAAGGTTTCTCTTTATAATTATTTCCCTGAAGGCAGGAGAGAGAAGAGCTACACATCACTGGTTTACAATAAGGTAATGTGAAATAAGACAAGAAAAATCTGTGAGAAAGAAACTTTTCAAGTTAAAGACAAAAGAGAAGTCTGGTAATCTTACAGAAGAGGAAGTTAACCAGAAAATTTAAATAAGAACAGATCAAATATAGGGGGAAACAGTCAAGACAGGAGCACACATTAAAGGTGGGAAATTATGACAGGTAAATTAAAGTGAATGGTGCTCATAATGTGTGAACACGGAGCAGAAAAGCTCCTCTCTACTGTAGTTTTTTAAGACTTTCGGTAGTCGTTCCAAGTAACATGCTGAAATATCTCACGGTTAAAATAACTTAGAAAACAGGCAGCTCTTTACTCCAGCTTTGCATTTTAATTTAGCTTGTTTATGAGTATCCTGCGCCAGTCTATGTTTTAAAAGCCCCTAAATGATCCAAGCTAACTCCCACATATGCATATTTGAGCATATTTTCCCCTGCTTTGCATTTTTTTTTTCATCACTGCTCTGCATGTGCTTGGCCAGAAAGTGGATCACATTGAACCGTTACTGCAGAAATGCCCTTCCTCTTCAAAGGTCAGAAGTGCACTCGTCTGCATAAAACATTATCAGTCAGAATGTATTTTTCTGAAAGCTGCTGAAAAAGACAGCAGACAGCTTACCTGCTTCTAATTAATAATAACCTCATGACTCTGGGGTGAATAATGACTTCGTGAAGCAATGAACTGCTTTGGGGGGTGTCATACAGCATCTCTTAGAATCAATTTGAGAAATGAAAAATCTCTCCATCTAGTTGTGATTAAACTTTCATTAGGCTTATATGGGTGGGTGTCGCGGGTTTTATTGTAGATACTATATCGAGGCTGTGAATTGTGGGTTTTGTTTATGAGCTTGTAGTTGTAAATGAGCTCGTCCACCTGGCTGAGTCTTTACGGCGCTGGGCTGAACGACCTTCTGCACGCTTGCAACTGGCTCATGCACCTGTCGTGTCGTGCCGGAGTTGTGAAAGTCAAGGAATTTTGCTGTGAATAAATTACTATGCGTTTATGAGACTTGACAGATTTAAACGAAAACGTGCTCCACTTCTTTGCCTTGCTTTTGACTTTGGGTCTCAATAAAGCTTTTCCTGGTCAATAAATTCAGGGAGGCAACAAGATAGAAAAAAGATTTACTGTGTCCTTCAACTATTTATGAGTGGGAAAGGTTTGATGGGCACTTTGCGAATTATGACTTTTCATTCTTCGTGGCTGAAAGGCGTTCAGAAAACCATGACCAAGCTCCTCGGCTGAGGTCTTCAAGCAAGGCAGCTTTCTTCTTCTTTGCTGTTCAGAAATACTTCCTTTATTTGGATTTTAAAAAAAACCACATTACAGGTTTCATGTATGTGAGCTGTGATTTTTTTTTCTATACTTATACCTCTCTGCTTGCACAGTTTATTCCTCCTCTTTCTCTACGACCAGGTCTACTGTCACTCGTTCTAATGCTATCCACACTGTCCCACATGGGCTTTTTATATATTAAGCTATAATTTGAAATTTCACCTAATAATATAATACCTAACTTGGCATGATCAGTTATCTGTATCAAGGTATTCAAAGGCTTTAGAAAGATGCCAGAGAAAGCAAAGAATGCATGCTTCTCCCCATTGCTCCCCTATTGTGCATTCCTCACTTTAAACTTAACAATGCAAGCTGAGGCCTCGTGCCAAAACCATTAAAACTACCACACTAAATGAAGTTTTGTTTTTTGTTTGTTTTTTTCTTTTGCACACAGATTCTGTCACTGCTTTGTTACTGTGAAGGCACCAGCAGAGGCAAGAACAAGACTAAAGCTGCAGCTTAATGAATTCTGACTTAACTTTTCTTTCGAAGGATGTCAAGTAGAAGAAATAATAGTACAGATATTTTGTTTTAATTTACATAAATGATGACTTTTGTCAGCTAAAAGAATTAAACAGAAATGTTTTTTTTATAATTATTATTAAAGTGTAGCCTAAATTTCACAATGCAATCTTGTGGACTATTTTCCAGTGACAATTTGGCTCTAATTCCACTCTGATGATGATGACAGCGTTGCAATCTGCCAACAAGTGCAGCTGCTCCAGGAAAATTGTCATAATAAAACAAAGTTTATGTAAGCAAAAAGAAAGATAAAAATTAAACAGATATAAATATGAGGGCACGGTTACAAAGGCAATAACATAATCATGATGCAAACTGGTGAATGATTTTATGACTTCTATGTATTTTAAAACTTTATTTCAGGCAACATAATTTAAAGAATAATGAAAGTTATTGGAGCTGTGAACTTTGTAGTGAACTAAGTATTTCATATGAACATTAATTAAATAATCTTAACTTGACTGGACTGAATTTAGACTAGTTAGCCACAAATGAGGAGGAAAGGAGGACATTTGGCACCCCAGATAGAGTAAAGCTGCTAAAATGAAATAACAATCATTTTAATAATATTAAAAATATAATTAAGTTGTATGTACAGTCATATAGCACCAGTGATTTTCATGTCTTGGGATCTTTCTACCAATAAAATAAATCTGTTCAAATTAAAAGCTGGATTCCTCTATCTTCTCAGTGTAATATTATTTCACTGCAGTAAAATACAAATATCACACATAATTTCCAGGGGCATCAATAAATATGGACGACGCCGTGTTTAATAATGACTGTGCAGTGTAAAAGGAATTTTGAATAGAAATGAAAGTTGAGCAATTCAATAAAATTTATGTTTACAGTTGCCAGTTTAGCCCTTTATTAGCAGCCAGTGCAAGAGAAGAGAATCCCTTATAGAAAAGAAGCACAAAACTCAGCAGCAAATTAAATGCAAAACATGTGCTGTACTTCTTCAAAGACAGTGGGGGGTAGGGGGGGGTAGGTGTTGCAGAGCAACACAAAACCACATCTGAGAGGAGCCACTGAACTGAGCAGAGATAAAAGGCTTTGAATAAGCTCAGTATTTACAGCAATGGAATATTAAAACAGACAACGACCAGAACAATGCGAAACATGTGTAAGTGAATAATTACGCGTGACAGCGACGGAGAAATTTGCACAATCCATCAGCCCGGCTGGAGCTTACCGAGCTGTAGAGCATGCCCTCGCCATTCATGGCGATGTAGAAGCCGCTCTTCACCCCTTGGATGGCCACCACTCTCAGACCCACGGGAATAAGATTAAACAGGGCTGCAGAGCGGAGCAGATTGAAGCAGAGGCAGGGAGGCACAGAGAGGCAGAGACAAAGGAGACACATCAAATACAAAAAGGACAGAACAGAACAATTGAGTTTGAACTTAATTCTTGACTGTACAAGCCTTGATCTGTGGTTTTTGGCTATCCGTCAGCAGCGGAGGGAACAGGACACGGGTAATAGGGACACTTCGCGGTGAAGTGTTGCTGGTAAATAAGAAATCTGAAGGTATATGTTGACGGCTAACGAACAGAAGGACATATACCGTACTACCACATATCCTTCTCATCAGATCTGGCTGGCTCATTTAAACACTAGAGAGAGGTTGAGATTTTAAGAGCAGTAGCCATCTCACACAAATTTAGCACAAATGTGTAACAAGGTGTTAAGTAAATTATTATTTCACTGTGGCTGCATTGTTCTAAAAGAAATTTTAGAACAATGTGTCCTTTAATTTGAGTACATTTATTCAGTAAGTAAAACCAAATGACCAGCGGTGGAAGATGCCTCTTGTGTTCCACCATCACAAACGTAAACATGTAGAACTTGCTAAGCTCCACTGACACTTCTGAAACCTTAATTACACTGCGGTTATGTACGTAAACAAGTCTGCCTGTTGCTGAAGTTGTCAAGTGTCACTGTCCTAAAGCTTTCAAAGTTAGGCATCGAGGTTAGGCAGCATAGACACTAGGGGGCGGTTCTGACTTAGCTTCCAAATTCAGAGCAACGTTTTAGACAATACAAGGTGGAAGAAATTTGACAATGTACAGTCTGAGAAATTGAAATAAATGGGGGCGCTACATTACACGTGACTGTTTAACACATTGTGACAAGTTGATTTAGGAAACAAGACGTTCTGTCATTATTTTTTCATCCTCGTCATCATTTCCCTTCCTTTGGCTGATTGCCACTCGAGCTACACCGCGCAACACTGCTGCCGTGAACACCAGTGGCACTGCTCTATTTGCTACATTGAAACAGGCGTCCACAAGCTCTCTGATTAAATAGGCAGCAAACGAAGGCAGAAGATGGACAGAAAATCCTGTCCATATGCATCTTATTTAGCGTCGGGTATAAATGAGCCTTCGCAGGAACTGCGCCTTAACTGATTGTGTCAGTTAAGACTGATATTGAGATTTACAGCAGTGACTCAACGAAGGAACACCAATTGCTGTCTGGTTCTACACTGCTTTTGCACACAAAGGCTTGGGTTTTGTCAGCATCTGTTTTAACTAATTAATGCAAGTAATTGTCCTTATATCTCTGTATAGTTTGGGTTTCTACTAGGTTGTTCTGCCTGAGGAGTGTTACTCTGTTTCTACTTAGCATATAGTAAAAAAAATATAGGTAGTCTATAGGAGTAGGATGATGATTGTCAATCGTTGCCTCTGTTTGTTCTCCTGACTGAGCCATGACTTTGACGGACATTAGCCTGGTGAAGGTGTGAGACACTCTTTACCTGCAGGGAACTCCATGCATAGCTGAAATGATTGCTCTGCAAGTGCCGATGGGGACTATCAGATAAAACTGGCAGGGAAAAGCAGAGACGTGTCAACACAGGTCAGTCCTCTGAGCTGATTCAATTTCACTCAATAAATATCGACATGCTGCTTTTGCCTGCCAATGGTTTAAACCTGCCCTCGGGCCACTGCAGGCCGGCCATTCATAAAAGCCTATAAATGAACGGAGTTCAACTTTCAATTTACTTTGTCAGACTCAAGATTTTTCTTTTTATTTCCTCTCCTCATAATTTCCGTGACCATTGGTTCTTCTCAGACAGAGCCTGTAAAAAGTGCCATTCACAACTTATCCCGGCTTGAAAACACATAAAATATAGCATGCTGCAGAACTATTGTACTTTAGTTCTGGTCCGTTGTTCTTGCTCTAATCTGTCATCTAAAATCATTTATTGAATTGACAGGAGTCGGCAGTCGGCTATCGTTTAAACGTCCGGCTTTTCTATTTTCAGCCACTGATTGATTTCATTATTACAGCAGCACTGACTCCTGTAAAGAGTATCTGATGACTATCCTGAAGGTGATTCTTCTTCTTTAATACCCCCCTCAGACAAAAGAGAGAGGTCTGGATGGCACGGGGAGCATTTAAGAGATTTCTCGGGATCTTCTTTTGTTAAAAAAAAAAAAAAACAGGACATAAAGTGGGTTGAAACGCATCAGTAAAGTAAAAATCCTTGAAAACGGCAAATCTTCCCGCCGAACGGTAATCGTCTTGAAGTAAATCCTGCAGTTAGGCTGAGGAAATTTTATTTAACGTGAAGACTGCCAGCATTGCAGGAATTACTCATAAAAGGTTTAAAAGGACATCCGGCCAAATGGGAAACATGAAAAGCATTTGCTCACACCCAAAAACAAACTCCAAACCCAGATCCAGCCGCTAAATTGTTTGTCTTGTAGTAGTCCTGTTGCACCTGTGGTTATTAGATTATATTTAATTTGACATTTTGGACCGTGATCAATATAACAAAATAAGTTATTTTATTAAACTATACTGAGGGAAATGTAAGGGAGAATATAAACAATGTAAATTTAACACACTATAAATGCCTATTCTACGTAAAAAGCTTTTTTCAATTTTAATCTGCACAAAAGCCCAAGTTCTCATTAATATCCCGACCTTTAATTTCAACAGCAGTTTCCCCAAAGAGAACTGTCGGAGACCAGTCCAAGACACTAATAGATGCTGAGCAAAATTTTCAGCAGGGAGCCCGATTTTCAGCCAACAGAGGATAAAGTCTTCTGTTCGGTTTACAAGTAACTTTGGTAAACTTTGAAATATTAACCAAACTTAGACATAACCAGCAGAAATGGTGAAATTAGCCTTGACGTGTGATGATTCTCGTAATTTTCAAATTATAATAGTTTTTGTTATTAAGTAATGCATCTGATGCACTTGTGAAACTGTGATGTATGAGTTTAGTTGTGGTTACAGTGATAATAATTCACAAAGTTTCCAATGCATAGGGCTTTCTTGGCATCAATGTGAGTGTGTGGTATTGCTAATTTACCTTAGTTGCTATTTTAGATTTAAATATTTAAATATTATGAAATGCCAACATGTACTATCGCAAATCTCACTTGTGAAAATGTGTCAAACCCCTCGGTTGTTTAAAAAGGTTTATGAGGTGGGTCTGTTTGATGAGGTGCCAACTGATGTCAGCTTTAATTAAAATCATCTTAACATGAGTTGACGCAAAGTGCAAAAACAAGATGCTGTCAAAATGTTAATTTGGGGAGCCTGTGCTCCCTGTCTAACAAGCTAGAAACATTCCCACGTGTAAAACAGTCAGATGGTTGGATAAATGTATGGTTAATGACCAACAGTACTGACCAAGGTTAAATTATTGGTCAAGGAGTGATGGTAGGGACATAACTTAAGGTTGGTCAACACATTATTTAGGGTGTTGATTTACAGCTGAACTGAGACTTTATGTTAAAAGGCTGCTGTGTGTGTCATCTTCAGAAAAAGTTTATGGTCATCAGTGCTACATGGAGAGTTAAAGATTAAGACTGGCAGGTGTCTCATTACCAACAGACTGTGCAGTTAATTACCGAGTTTGATCAACTGATTAATCACCGTTCAGATTTAAACAGGCAGTTCGTTTAATTAATCATGTTTCATTTCAGTCGTTTTGGTGTACAGCTTTGCATGTAAGCCAAACTTCAACTAAAGCATGTAAATTTACTTTACTTATTCCAGAGTTCAAAACAAAGCAAAACACTTTGAAATGAGTCACGTTTCATCATGCTTGTGCCGAGCTTCTGCCTCACAGAGCTAGCAGCAGCAGCAATTAGCAAACGCCTGGTGGAAGTGCAGAGCTTATCATACAAACTAATTCTCAGTCCAACCTTCCTAAGAACATTGCTAAAGGCTTAATGAAAGAGCATTGTTGGTAACATGCTGAAGGCGGAGTGTCCGAAAGAGTAGGAACTTCTTAAAGAGACAGAGGCCCAATTTCAAAGTGTCAAATTGTGTTGTCAAATTTGTTTTAAGCTATGTATATATAAACAGCATTTTTAAAACAACAGAAGGAAACCGTTACTTAACTGTGCAATAAAATAGCACTATGTGCCTGTAAAGTTCATAATATCGCCCCTTTAACCGCTACTTTAATTGCTCCATTATTTAATCTTCACTTTCATTGGATTTGATTTAGGGGTATCAGATTAAACATAAATATTGTACCAATTACCTTCCATTTTACATTTATAAGCAACTTTGTGCGGCTCCATCACATAAAAACCCAATAAAAAATTTTTTAAAAAAACATTAAATAAACACAGAATTTGTGACTTTAATACAAAAAAACTTCCAAGAGGTATGGGTACTTTTGGGAGGCTCTCTGGTCAATACATTACAATTACGTTTTATGGGGCAAAATGGTGCGATGGCAGTTTAACATCATTCTGGTGACTAAAAAAACAAATGCACAAAAAAAAATAGTTTATGTAAAATTGGGTATCATCGGATTTAGAATACAAAACTGCATTGAAAATAGTATCAATTTAAATGTACATGTATATGTGACATGTACATTTGAAAAAAAAAACAACAAAAAACTATGCTCCATGCACAACCAGTCGCACTCATAGTGTAAGTGAGTGAAATTGGTTGGGGGTTTATTTGTCACAACAAACGGTTTTGTGCTATTCTCAGCACAACCATCCGTTGTGGGAATACAGCAAATAATCAAAAAGTAAATTAGGTTCAGTCTGAGCTCATGTTGTGCGAAGCATGCGGACAGCACGTGCTGCCTGGAAATAAATTACCGTATTCCATCTGCCAGGGCTGAGGATGCGGCAGGTCAGAAGGTGATGTGGTTCAAGGGTGTGGGTAATCTATTATTCTAATAATCCACCCCGGCAATCAATGGTTCACTGCAAAGAGCTGCATACTAAATATCCCTGCTCCATTTTCATTACTTTTCGGTTGCGTTGTGTGTTTATGTACTCTGCTGAAAACACTCTGGATTTCTCTTGAACAACCTGTGGCTTTCCGCTGCTCCTTCCGTGTCTTCCTTCGGACTGTGTACGAGCTCGAGGCATCTCGAATGGAGAATTATTCATTGGGCACAAATGGAAGGTGGTATTTTTAGTTTGCTACGGCTGAATTATTCACCGCATTCCTCCAGCCAGGGGCCAGCGGGACTGCTTAACTAAAGGATTACCACAAGGTGGGGAAACCCTCCACAATACAATAAAATCCTGCACTCCAGAACACAATAGAGGTACCTAAAATATCAATTTAAAAAAAAAGTGCTTAACTTGCACAGACAAAATGCAATATGTCAATTTTCTTATGCTGTAATCTACTTTGTCCTGAAGACCTTCATTTGTTGTAAATAGCTTTAACTCAACCAGCATCCTCATCGTAAAATATAAAGTGACGTTTGATGGGGAGAGGTTTTTTTTTTTTTTTTTCCCCACTACATGACTGCTGCTATCCCGCAGCTCTGGCTCCAGCTTCCTTCAAGATTGGCAGGATGTTTTAGAGAAGAAAGGTCATGATTAGTTTCCTGACTGGCTTCCGTCCAGAGTGGTAGTGTCATCATTATTGCTCTGATGACCGTTCTGCGCTGACATATATTTATTCCCTGATGCTACATGGGAAAGTCTTTTCAAAGAAGCATCCAGCAGTTCAAGATAGAAGCGTAGATGATTTTATTTCTCTGCTTATTTATTTATTTACTGCTCTGCAAAGGCATTTTCTTACATGGATCATTATGGAAATGCTTTTGGAAGACTTGGAAGAGGTGGCTCAAGGATGGATCTTTGTGGCAAGAAATTCCAGGGGAAAGTAAAATGGTTTCCAAATTTTCATTTGACCATCTTAAATTGTTTTCTTAAGCAACAGCAAAACGTGACACTAAAGCAGAACTACATTAATGCAAAATCAGAAGGAATGTTGGGATTTGTCTGAATCACAAGTTTGAAAAATCTCAATACTTGTTTTACGCTGTGGAAAGCGTAACGTTGTCAAGAGAAAGTGAGAGCTCTTAAACCATTGAATAACCATTTGACACATTTTCTTTCCCTGTGATTGCATAACCAGATGCAGGAATGAGGGCATGCTGCGCTGTGAAGATGACTGAACAATTCCCTTCAAAATGCTGAATTTCAGAGGAGAAAATTCATTTTAGGAAGGCCCTAAGCTAATTTTGGAGCACGTTAAGCTGCCCCCCCCTCCTTCCCCCAGCCCATGTACCAGTTGCATAAGAATGATGGTTAAGTGTATATAATGTGGCAAAATGTTATATAACCAGCTGACTCACGAACCGGTAAAACATTTGGAAGCAGCAGCCTCTGTAATGCTCCACTCACTGTTGTCGCTGTTCTCGTCCTTGCTGCCGTCGATGGTCCCATCCGGCTGCATCTGCAGGTAGAAGCCCTGCTGGCTGAACAGTCGCGTCACGATGCCTTTCAGCTGTGGCTCTGAAATGCACAAGTTCACGCACGCACACGGGCAACACACACACCACACGCATACACAACCACCAGAGGCAGAGCCACGGCAGCATCCCCAACACAGAACATGTCAGAACGAGAGTCGCGCGGCAATGGAAAAACATTTTACCGTACTTACAGCACTTTCACACACAAACGATAATTCTGAGCTATTTGAAATGCCAAAAATCATCACATACAATTCACGGAGGGAAATAACAGTATCATCATCTACAACAGAGTGCACAGGCTGTGGAAGACGGAGTGTTCAGATAATAGTGATTAAATCACATTTAATAGATTAACAGTTGTTTTTATTATTATCTCTAGACAGCACACGCACTATTACTGGGATCCCTGGTGAAGATGTAGCCTTAAAATATGTTGTTTATGAGACTTGCTGATCCCAAGATGTCGCTCTTAAACAGCAAGATGTTTTTAGACTTCCTGACCACCACACTCAATGAGCATGGTCACTAAATAAACCTGCAGATTTGGACAGCCTTGTTTATTATGGATTAAAATGTTTAAATGTCACTCTGGGTAACTTTTTGCATTTTGTTTTTTTATTTATTTAAAGCATTAAGTACAAATAATATTGAGTCGAGTTGATTTTATTTTATTTCCCACATTAAATAAATGTGCCTAAGTTAAAGGTTAGGTTTTACTTTCTTTCAGAGTGGAATTAAATAAAAAAATGCATTTCATTATTTCAAGGCTTTTCTGCACCAGGAGTTGGAAGTATTTTATTGTTTAAACCTCTGGAAACAAATGCAAACTTTTTTTTCTGTGAATATATTTTATAAAGATCATATTCAGTTTTTTAACCCAGAGAAAGATGGGTAATCACTCCATGATCAATCTCACCTTTGACTGAATGAATTACTTAACCTCACAATCCAACCTCCACAGCTTTCACAATTTAAAAATAACTAACAGCACTAAACATTTCAGGACATACATTTCAGTCTTACCAGCTGTTGAAAGGTTTATGCCATCTGCCGCATCACTTTATGAAAATATAAACGGTTGCACAACTGGCACACTTTTACAGTAGGAGAAAAAGCAATGAAAATGCACTTATTTTTCTGTAATTTATTGCAGCTAATGCAGGAAAAGTGGATGTTTTAGACCACTTGGAGGTGTTTTCAAACTTAAATCTTGAGTAACTGCGGTTACGGAGTGAATGTCGCTGATATGTAAACTTAATCCTCTAATTTTATAGGTAGGTTGTTTGAAGTGAACGGACACACAGGTATTTCTTGATGTTATAAAAAGCTGTTGCGGCTTCTTTTTTAACATTGCAATAACCCCAAATCGACCCCTATCTTTGAGGTGCAGGACTTCTGGCAAGTTGTCAGATTGCTACTCGGAGCTCTTTACACTCTTGAAGTGAGCAGGTGGAAACGAAAATTAGCTCAGGGCAACAAAAGCGTCAGGGCCCCTAGCAATGCCAGGACAAAACTACAGTACAGGTGTAGAAAACGATCTTTATCCCGGAGATGCTCAGCCTGCAGTCTGTCCACTGTTAGAAAAGCTTTTGATTTTTGTGCAAAAGTAAAACACAACCATTGTTATAAAGCAGAGATTTTGGCTCTGCGCAGCGCAGTGGTGGAAAACTGCGCAGTTTTTGTTGCTGCTTTTAAAACTAATTGTCTGGAGATTTTTTCATTTGGTTTTAAGTAATAATATCCTTAAAAATTGGACAGTGATTATATACTGTGCTAATGAACATTATTCATTTTCATGAACATTATTAGCACTTTCAACTGTCTTTAGCATCATATGTTTTGTGATTAGTGAGGAACTCCATCAAACTGCTCTTCTGCAAAATTGTTTTCACTGGCAGGGCAGATTGGGCAACTTTTTCATGAGCGCAACATAGACACTGAACTATGCTGCTCTACTTACCAATGAATTTTTCTTGCATTTATACCTTTAAAAGGATATTTTAAACCAAAATGTCAGGTTTTTTTTAAAATAAGCTCATTTTCAGACATGTCGTTTTGTCCTCCTTTTGCATACGTTACTGCATCTGTATTGAATGGAGGCGATCTGCCTGTGGTTCTGCTGAAGTGTAATAGAAGCCCAGGTTGCTTTTTTAGCAGCCATATTGTTGAAAAATAATTGGGTTAGTGTCTCTCATTCTTGATAATACTCATAGATACTTTGTGAGGTTCAGGCAAGGGTGACTATGTAGGCAAATAAAGCACTGGAACAGTATCGTCGCTGAACCAAACACATTGCTGCTGGAAAATGAAATCAGTGTCTCCATAAGACGTCTCCATAAAGCAAGCATGCAGTGCTCTAAAATTTCCTGGAAGGTGGCTGAGTTTACTGTGGACTTCAAAAATGTTGGTGACATGGCAACCTCAAATCATCACTGACTGGCAACCTCACTGGACTTCAAGCAACATGGATTCAGATTAATTAAGTGCATCTGCTCAATATTGCAGAAAAACAATATTGAGCGTCTTTCACAATGATGTATTTTTTTTTTTTTTTTTTGCAGTATCCAGATAAAACTGCTTTGATTTGAGTGCCAAAACAATATTTCAGCATACAACTGTTATCTTGCAAGTTATACGTATATCTCCCGCTAGAGTTTAGTGGGAAACACAAAAAGTCATGGTGGGCCATGCCTTGAGTTTGACATGATATTTGGAGGCTCAACCTTTGCCTTTTGAGTTAATTAGGTGATTAGGGTGTGACACTATAAATACCCAATATGAAAATTTTCACAATATTCAAATTTTCTAAGACACTGAATTTTGGCATATTTCACTGCCTGTAAGCCATAATCATCCAAATACAGGGTATAAATGCTTGAAATGTTTTAGTCCCTGTGTAATAAATGTATGTAGTATGTAGGCTTAACTTTCTAAAATGAGTGACAAAAAAAAATTGCTCCATCTTATTGAATAATAAAAAATTTTGATGTACCTGTAGAAGTGACATTAGGATGTGTTGGGAAGTCAGGAGTGCTTTCATCAAGATCTTTTTTTTATTTTTTTATTTCTGACTGGTCTATTACTGGTCATGGCTGACTGAGCTAAAAATCGCCTGACTTCAGTTACCAGTGCATCACTGTGCAGAGCTATATTTATTTAAGGGTTGCTGAAAAGTGTGATGAGGAATCATACTTTACGTTCACGTGTATCTGACGCAATGTTACAAAGTCCCTCAATGTTTGCTGTATGTGTGTATTTGCCTCTGGAAAAGAAGAATATAGTAGGAATTAGCCAGACTGTCCTCCAAGTTCACAAGAGTTGGAGGACACGCAATTAATTTCAGTCTGGTCAGACACAAAGTATCCTAAATGATTTAGCAAAAAGAAACATTCAGAGACTTGCTTTCTTGAGAAAGAAAGACGGCTTTAGCCCGATCCTAATTCAACAGCAATAACAGATGGGATCTGCTCCAAAGCTGATTGCTCCAATAATTACAAGTGTCTGAGATTTATTCACATTGTAAAAAATATATAAAAAAATAAAAGAAGGCACAAGCGAATGGAAAGGGGGAGCAAGCCGAAAGAGTTAGCCAAGTAGTGACCCAGAGCGAGAGCGAGTTCACGTCTGCTCAACTGTACATCATCCCTGACCGTCAATTCCCAACTCACCTACCCCTGGGTTAGTGCCATCAATTCCTAGGACAGGCCCTTCATCATCCATCACGGGCAGGTTGAGGAAGAATGAGAGTGTGTGTGTGTTTATGCGTGTGTGCGAAAGCACATGGGAGTGTACACATCAGTAAATCACGTGTGGTAACTACGCTTCCATAAATTACGGCAACAGTGCAGCCCAGAGCAATGGCTGACGGCTCATCAGTTCCAGTCATTTAGCAGAGAGCGATTGTACTGTACACATGTGTATTAGTGTGCGTGAAGGTGTAAACAGATTCCTGCAGCTTGCGTTTGTGCATGAAAAATGACTTTCAATGACAACAAAAACTTGAGATCATTGTATGGGTGTACGGACCATTAGAACGACAATAGATTTACTTCATATCAATGCAGAAAGACAAAAACATTCAGGTACACTGACGGATGGCATCATGACCAATGAGATGGTGAATGATCACCTGCTCTGAAAACGTATTCCACAAGAAAGAAAACACATCATAGTAATGTACACCAATATACACACAATATCAACCTGTACTCCACTTACACAGTTGTAAGCAACACAGATTTACAGACACACAACGAGGGACGAGAATAAAAACGGAGTCAACACTGATTGGCGGAGAAAATGAGACTGGAAATGAAAGGAGGCAGAAAGGAGAAAGAGCAACAGACGACCTGCTGGAGGATAGCTTGAGCTCGGTACGGGTGTGTGTGGGGGGGGGAGTACGAAATTAAGCTTAATTTTTTTTTTTTTTAAGAAAATAGCCACACAAAGGGGGAAATGAAGAAAAAGAAGATAAAGAAGGCGAAAATCAGCGAGGGAGTGGGTCGTCGGCTGTCAGACAGGTGTTGAGGCCCCCCAGCCCTTCCATTCCCCGTTTGTTTCCTCTCACAAACACCCGACCCCTAACCACCCACCACCCCTCCCTGGCCGAGGAGGTTGTCGACATGGGCGCGAGATGGAGTGGAGACGAGGAAAACACAGCAAACACGGATGGAGGCTGAGCTACTGACCTAGCCTGCAGCCCTTATGGGACACCTGTGGAGGTTTCAAGGGTGCATCTTACGAAGGGGGGAAGGGGGGATAAGAGGAAAAACAACAGTCTTTTAAACAGGCAGAATTCATCAGTTCTCCAGTGTATCTGCTATTTATGGCAATGCATCAGTGCAAATGTAAGGATAATCAAACATAAGACACACAGCATCTTTGCCTTTCCTGCCTCCCTAATCAGATCTGAGGAATTACCTACCAACCAAATGGTACCGAGAAGCTTGACTAATTTGCTCTACATGTAGTTACTAAGATTTAGGAAATTTGTGGCTCTATGGGCACAGATATTGTTTGCTGAGGCTCCACGGACGACATCGTATTAGTCTGTCTGGCTTTAAGTGGAGGAACACGGGTTGACTGCATCTGTTGTCCTTTCATTCTGCCTTAAAAATTGATGTCTGTCCGCCTCATCCCTCATCAGACTGTCTGCGGGACTCTGAGTGGACCGGGCTGTCGTTCATCAGACAACAGAACTATCTGGATGAAGGGGGAGGTGGAGGTGCGGGGGACTAGGGTGCAGGAGGGAATGGGAAGAGGAGGTGGCGGTGACTTGCAAGACTAGGCTGTTATCTGTACACCATGCAGGGCAGAACCAGAGGAATCAGACAGGGAGAAGGCTGGACCTCGAAGTTTGGTGGGGGAACAGAGGCGACGAGTACGTCGATACGGCTCTCAGAGGCAGAGGGCTATTCCTCCCTTCGCTGCAGTAAAGCTCCCTGTCTGCAATAAACATTTACCATTAAAAACATTTAATCTCAAAAGAGCCTTGGTGCACTGCGGTGCGGCTTATCTCCCCTCTGTTGCCCCAATCTGCATTAATATTGAATTAGGTCATTTAAAGCAGCTTTCCCTTCCCCCTGTGCATTCAATTTGCCTTTGTATTTGGGTTTGGAATGGGGGGCGAGGGTGGGGTACAAGAGAGTGGGTGGGAGCCTATTAGTCTATATGTGTGAGAGAACAGAACCTTCTCAGGTTTTATTTGAAATCTATTGTGTTTGAAAGCAATTTTAGTTCAACGTAGCTAATTATTCTTAATGGAGTTCAGTGAGAAACTAAAGGAATAACGTCACGGGAGGCAGTGTTTGCTTTACAGTCAGACAGCTCCTGTGCCTCATGTACAGGACCGACAGATAACAAGAGGACATGCAGTAAAGAAACAGGTTGATTTTTCTAACGAAAAATCAACCGTCTCAGATTAAAGCCCCTGACTGCAGTATAATGTTTCTGCTACTCAAAGAGGGGCGGGTTGCGCAGGGGGTCTGAATGGGTAGGGGGTGTGGGGGGGATTGTTTCCCTACATACACACAACACACATCTGTAATAAAAAGAATTTTAAAAAAAATGAAATTGTCCCCACTGACCTGGTCGCCGCCGAACGGGTCTTTTCTTGCCGCTACAAAAACGGACTTTGCTGAAGACCCCCAAGAAATGCCTCTCGCAGAGAGAGCGGGGGTCTTTGCTGGGGCTGGGGCGACGTTTCGAAGTGGAGACGCGGTCGCTGTTGGATTCCCTCGCCTGGCGTTTCTGCCGGATCAGGGAGCTGGCGATAGCAGCCATCTGCCCGAACCCGATCAGCAAAGAAAGAGTCTATGGTCGCCGCCGGCAGAGGTCGGGTCTGGATGCGCTCCCCTTTGCGTGGTACACGAGCACACGGGACAGGATACAGAACGTCGCTTCTGGGTCTCGGTCCGCCGAGAGTTTTTAACTAAATGTCATCCTGATCAGACAATCCTGTGAGTCCCGCGCATCGTTTGCTTGCTTGCATGCCATGCACCGTCTTTGAGGAGACAGTTGCATGTAACTGTTCCGAGTTTCGGTCGCACCCGACGGGGGGGCGGAGTGAGGAAGCGTGAAATCAGCACTTACCGATCCAGGGACATAAACCTACGGGCAGGGCCGCTGGGGGCCGGAATATGAGGCGTGAAAACATGCAACAGTGTTCGGAGGTCGGTGCAGCGGCGTTGTCATTGGAGAGCCTCAGGTATTCCAGGTGAACGGCGCCGCGTCAAAAAAAACACACACAAAAAAAAAAACGAGCACGAATCCTCCTCTGCACAGCAGGTCCGTCCTGAGGATCCCTGACGCCTCTTTAATTATGCGTTTCCACCTAAAGCCGAGTAATGTGCGCCTCTGCGTGCGGAAAAAAGAAGCAAGGTTGTCCTAACTTCCTTTGGTTGTTGTTTCACATCGTCACCTCCGCGCACATTGAACAATGAGACCGTCCGCCGCCGGTTCAGACAGGAGCCCATATAAGCCCAGTTCCCTGTTCTGTCGGTGGTACCTCTAAACGCAGTCTGAAGAAAAAAGAAAAAAAAAATGGAATCGGCAGCAGAGGCTTTACTCTGCAAGGATGCTGCAGCGCTGGAAATGAAGCCAGCGGGGAGCGATTTGTGTCTGAGGAGCAACAATTAGTTGAAACGAAAGTGCTTTCTGTTGTAGCACACAAATAATGAGTTTTTTCTCTCTCTCTCTCTTCCAAACGCAGTCGGTGAGTTACATCGCCGACGAGGGCTGAATGGTCCACAGTCTCCCCCTTTTCTGCCTCCCTCTCTCTCTCTCCCCTTCTCTCTCTCTCTCGCTCCACTTTCTCTCTCCTCTCCCTCGCTAACTCTTTTAACGCAATCATACGTGATTGAGGTTCGTATTAGGAATTCACAGGGATTGTTCAGGGATAGATTGATTATCTCTCGATGGAAATATAGAACTAAAAAGCAGATCAAATAGGAAAAAAAAGAGAAGGGTTAAATGCTGTGTGCCTTTTGCGTTAGGAAAAATGGGTTCTTCATGGAGAACATTTTTTTATCTTTCATTTACAGTCTGTTAGTATAGAATTTGTGATGATGCCAGCTGCAAATCAGTTAACTAAGACTGACACAATTACATCTAACTGTTAGGAAAGCAATTTGTCGATAATTTTTGGGCTTTCAGCCACATCTTCACCCCAGCTCTCTTTTTTTAAATATATATATAATAGAAAACATATATAACATACTAGTTTGGTTATAAAACTCCATGCAACAGGTTTGGGCAAACAAAAGGCATGAATGGCCAACAATGCAAAGACAAAACACATGAACGGATATGATTAAATAATAAATGACATGTATAAATGACAACGTACTGACATATTTAAAGATCAAAACGTTACAAACTTCGCCATGCACATTTTAGCAACTCTTGGTTCAAGACCTCAACGCTCCCCATTTTTTCAGAGATATAACACAGTTCCTTTCAAAAGCATTCATACCGCATACAGACTTTCAAGTTTAGAACAACAAACATCAGTATGTTTTATCTGGATCTGATATGGGTGATCAGAACACATTAGTGCAAGGTTGTGATATGGAAAGGAAAGGTCACATAGTTTTAATTTCCTCTTTTTAAATTAAAAAGATGATTTTAATTATTGTGTTGCATAGGTACATAAATCCCTATATGAAATCCAAATGTCCACAACAGCACCCAAGTATTAATCAACTCACGTGTGCATTCAGCTCTGTTCTCCTGTGGTTACGCCTGCAGCTTCTTTCTCTTAGTATTTGCCCAGTTTTTTGAGTACACTCACTCTGAAGGAGAGCGGTCAATAAATCACGATCATAATTTTACTGTTGCAAAAACATAGCAAGGCATCATTTCACATGCAGTTATTCATTGCAACGACAGTATACAGCTTTAAACAAATGAAAACCATCAAAAAAAAAATTAATCAATGCAAAAGCAGCAAAGACTTGCTAAATGATGCCTCCTTCAAGAATGATTTACTCTAGCCATTTGTCTGCTAATCTAAAACAGACAAATGGCTGTTTTGATGAGAAATAACTATTTCTCATCAAATAGTTATTTGATGAGAAAGACTTCTGCAGACTTTGAGGATTTTCAGTTTTTCAGTCATCTCCTCCTCGTTAATCTTCCTCAATAAAACAAAACCTGTCGTGATTATAAGGCTCAGTTTCCTTTGACAAGTCAGACCTTTGTTTTTAGTTGTCTTCGTCAAAGCAGCATGTCTTATGCTGGCAGCAGTTTATGTGATGGGTTCTAGCTCTCTATTAGACTCCCCATTGTCACATTTAATTCATTGCACTTGAGTTGTGTCCTTGTGTCAATCCCACTTGTAATCTGCTCTTTAGCCTTGGCTTTCCTCCACCAAATATAGAGAAATACAATGAAAGTTAGAGAATTGGTCATTGGCCACAAAGAATTGTGTCCATGGCACCAAAATGGTCCTGGACCCACCAAACGCCCAGACTGGGCTGCTCTCATCATCCGGGACGTTTAAATGCCCACCGGATATTCCGCCATATCCTCTGAAGGGAAAACTCTTGCAAAAAATACAGACGTGAGTGGGAAGACACACATTCCCTGAACAGCTTCTGTGAGGATTAATAGCATGCACGTTTTTCAAATTGTGTCAGTGAGTGAATTTAGCACTCTGTGAATTTAGCATTCTGTCTGCCTAATAGCAGACAGAATGGATCAGGAGAGCATCACAGTGGACAAGTAAGAACGCAGAAAACTCAGCTTTCAGTGTTACAACTACTCAATCTACTACTGAGACAGATATGGTGGAACATTATGTTATGATTGATACAGTTTAATATTGTAATTTTAGAAGAATATTGTGGATCAAATCAGGCAAGAAACCAATAAATGTGAGGAGTAGCTAAGCAGGGTTGGATTATAAAACTATATTCTAATCTACAAACATCTTAGAGAGCACTTCTTCAATCCAAGATCCAAACATGAAAAAAAAAAGTATGGCACAATTGCAAACCTAGCCAGATATGGCAGTCCATTTAAACTAGCAGGCTGGGCAAGGAGAGCATTAATCAGAAAGCCAAGAGACTCAAAGTGACTCATGAGGAGCTGCAGAGGTCTAAAGCTCAGGCACTGCACTTAAAAAAATGCCATGTATGGAATAGTGGTTACAAGAAAGCCATTGTTAAAAAACCCCAACAAAAAACAATAAGAAGTCCTGCTCTAGTTGGAAAAAGGTTCTCTAGAACAGAATTGAAATATTTGTATTCAAAATACTTTGTGTGATAGAAAAGAAACATTGAAAGTTATCCTTTGCAAGACATGGTGTTGGTGGTGGTATGATGCAGCGAGGATTATTTATCAAGGCCTTGGAAGTTATATGAGGTTAAATATAGGATGATTCTGAAAGAAAATCTTCTATGGACTGCATAGACGTGAGACAGAGGTGAACTTTCCACTTCCAGCTGGACTACCGCCTGACCGACACAGCTACAAAGGAAACGTTTATAGCAAATGTAACAGTTATGGGCTATGCAGTTAACTGCGGCTACAAGAGCAGCATCAGAAGATGGTTCTTTCAGGAGCCTGAGGTGTGAATGAAGACACGAAGCAATGGTTTTGGTTTTAGTTTTGGTGTATATATTAGTGTTTTGGGAAAAGAAAAAAAAAACAGACAATTACAAATGCACAATGAGAGACAAATTAACTCAAAATAAATCAATTCCAAGATCATAGAGTTCTTGTTCTTCGTCCTTAGCTCGCCATCCTTGGACTCAGATGAGGATCTGACCCATCATGAATAAAAAAAAAAATAAAAAAAAACGACCTTTGGGAAGAAAGTGGGGCGTACTAGACTGCAATTAGCTGTTTCAATCCCGGTGACGGCCCAGGTAACGGACGCCAACAGTTCAATAGATCAAATGAGTGGATGCAAAGATTTCGATGAATTTGCCAGGATGAATTTGCAGGAAGATGCCAAACAGCCAGCCACAATCACAGTGGAACAGGTGATGAAGTTCAACTGTGCGCTGGAGGCGGGGCTTTAAATAAGTTAGCAAGTTTGGGGCAAAACAGGAAGTGAGCCCGCAAAAATAAAAGTCTTGACTAATTGACTAATTGCGGGTTACACAAAGTATACTTTCATCAGAGTGCTCGGGTTAAAGTATGGAGTGAAATCCAACTCAAAATTTTTGGCAAGTCTTCCAAAGTGACCTTTTAGAATAATGCATGATTTTCTGCATGCGAACATCGTTGAGAAGCATGCAAACATGTGCTTGGCAATAGGTTTGTATTCCAAATAGATCAAAAGCTAAGCTGACAGAGACCATTGTTTGTTGTTTATGAACAGATGCAAAAATTGCCGGACAAAAACGCAAGAGGTCAGCAAACTTCCTGCATCCCCATGATGAAACAGCATGAAACATTTAAAGGCTTTCTCCGTGACTTTGCTTGACATTCTCTACCCAAACCAAATCTGTTCCGACAGCAAGATCAGGGGGGGGGGGAAATGTAGATAGATCTACATATTTAAAGGACATGGGATAAGAATATGGCACTGGTTAGTCTTTTGGCTGATGTTTAATGTGAGTGACAGAAAGGCAAATATAGACAGTTAGAAAAAGACAAAAACAATGGAAAAATAAGCTCTTTCCATTCCGTGACTAAAATAAATGGTCAAAATGTGTAATTAGAAACGAGCAATTGACTCAATAAGATTCAGAACAAATACTTGTCATTAGGCATTGTGCTATGCCTAATGATGGGAGGTAGAAATCATTATGCCACTGCGGTATTCAGAAATATATCAACAACATTAATTGTTATATATCGTGCTGTTGTGTGCAACAGCATGGTACTGAGCGTACAGACAGGCTGTGTGGTGTGAAGCACAAAGGCAACGTCTCAGAAATGAGCGGGACCATGTTGGACCTGAGCGCTACATAAGTGGACATATGTCTTTGTCAGAAAAAGATAAAGTATACCCTTTCAAGAATCTGCTTAACTTCCTCATTCCACTGCAGACGACTAGTGTTCACTTCCTGGAGAGATTTACACAACAGCAGGGAAACAGTTCTGCACACGCTTGATGCATAAGGAGACTTTTTTTTTTAAATTGTCTCACTGTTTTGTTTTGTTTTTTTTACATAAGCTTCTGTTTCATAAGTGTGGCATATACAATTGTGAAGGTTTAATTGCATCAGTCCAAATCTTCTCTGTGAACATACAGATGCTACACTGCAGCACATAACTGAAGTAAAACAAAGCTAAGCTTCAGCATACCTGCGGTCCCCAAATCGCTTGTTTCTGTCTGATGCCATCTTGTGGTTAAAAAAATGAACCACAGCGTGATAAGAGGAGAGAGAAGAAAAAAAAAAAGTCTACGTCCAACTTTCAAGTTTCTCACTTCTGAGTGTCCTTGAAATACCTCGCAGATTTGTTGACTCACAACAGCCGGAGCAAAATTTCATAGCGTAATGTCTACTCGACTTTCTCGCTGAGTCTGTAGGAGGCTGAAGTGCCGAAATGTGAGAGAATGAAAGCAATCCCACTGCTCAGACTGCTTGTTCAACACACTTCTAGTATTGACAAAAATCATCACATAAACGTGAGAAGTTTGTGCTATTAAAGCGCTAACCCCACTGAAAAGACGAGACAAACATTAAAACTACTGTCTGGGCAAAAACAGTGAGGCAAATCATTAAAATCAGCATTTGTCCAGTGAGGATAAGCATAGTTACCCAATTTAAAACCACATTAGCATTCACTAAAGCTTGGAAACTAACTATGTAGCTACCAATCAATTCAGTAAGAAACCACTTACAAACATTTATTTCTCTACTTTGGTGTCCACCAGAAAACCTTCTCTTTCAGTCGGGACCTTCTCGGTTTGAAATTTTGAGATGTTACCAACACAAAAGTCGGTGTTTTTCATTGGGGTTTAATGTCAAATATAGGCAAAAACCATCTTATAATTGTGCCACACATATATCTATTCAACCCGCTTTACTTTGATAACCCTAAAGAAAATCCAGAGTAAACAACTTCCTTCCTCTAGTTGGTAAAAAGAGTCCACTTGCATGCAATTTAATCTCACAGAGCTCCTGTGAAAGAACACACCAGCCATATCAGGGATAAAGCTGTGCAGAAGTTTAAAGCAGGCTCAGGTTATAAAACTGTATCTAAAGCTTTGAACATCTAACAGAGCGCTGTTCCGTCTGACATCTGAAAATGAAAAGAGCAAGATCAAACTTAAAACCTACCAAGACATGGCTGTCTGCATAAACTGAAGGCAAGAGGCCAATGATAAGATAAAAGGAGCTGCAGAGATTCGCAGCCCAGTTGGGAGAATTTTTTTAATGGTGTAAAATATTAGTTGTGCACTCCCTAAATATTCCTTTTGTGAAAGGCTGATAAGAAAAGGGCATTTTTAAAAGAAAGTTAAAAAAAAATAAAAATAAAAAATAGAAGTCCAATTAGCAAGTTGGATTAGCTCCAGTCTTGTTTGATGAGACCAAAAATCGAAAGTTTTTTGGCCTGCACACAAAATTAATACTACACATTACTGTAAACTCCTCATCATCACTGGTAAACATGGTGGTAACTGTATCATGCAGTGAGAATGATTTACGTCAGCAGGAACAGAGTTGATAGGAAGATGAAAAAAGTGTGCCAACTTTTGAAGAAAACATGCCAAGTACTACAAAAGGCTGGACAAAAGGTAGAAGGACAGCAATCCGAAACATGCAGCCAGAGCTTGAATGAAGTGGTCTAAATCAAAGCATATTCATGTGTATGACACAATGGCGGAGTAAAAGCACACATCTGAGTCCAATAAAGAATCAATGGCAAAACTTGAAGGTTAGGCTTTATAGACAGCCTCCATCCAATCTAAGTGAGTTTTAGTCATTTTTACATTTTTTTGCTGATCTATCACATAAAAACCCCCAATAAAATACATTAGCATTTGTGTTTGTAACGTGACAAAACATGAACAAGTCTTACGTTGATAAGCTGATAAGTCTTCTCACAACACAAACAGAAAAATAAACACATGTCTGAATAGCAGCTGCTGCATTTAAATTCTTCTAAATAGGCTACAGTCAGCAAAGTGAGATCCTCAGGTTAACGTTTGCAGAAAACAACCCAGGTGCTCGACTCGCACAATGAGGGAAAGCAGGTGCAAACATGTATGCCAACTCCAAAAGCCCATTCACGAAAACATCTTGAGGTTAGTTTTTTTTATTTTTTTAATCCAGACTGAACACATTGATTAAAAAAAAGAAAAGTTTTCTCTCTTCCTTCTGCATATTATTTACTGAAAAAAAAAATATGCAGAGAAAGTAAATAAACCACTGCAGAGAACAATGTCTGTTAAGAGATCTTCTTCCTAACAAGCACAGACCTGCTTTATTGTACCAATTATTTACTCAGCAGTTTCAAAATTGCTTAGTAATCAAACATTCCCCAAATTATCATGATACACAGTGGGGCCAGCGGTTAGACCACTACCAGAACAACTCCCAAGTTCAACTTCAAAAATATGTATATATATATTTTTGCTACAGTTTGCTATGTCTTACTCCTCTGTGGCTTCACTTGCACATCCCTCTACGAGTTATCAAAACTAATACATTCAGCAATATTTTTAACTTCAACTTGAGACAGATGCTTTGGGGAAACTCGTGGATTTAAGTATTGCGTCCATTTCTGTCAACACCTTTGAGCTGACTACTGAAGTTTTGATTGAGGTCACCCGGTTCAGGTAACAGCGAGCTGAGATGCGGGAGAAGGGACTGTCAGGGCTTTCAGTTGGAGCCCTGCAGATCCCAGTGTGCGCGCTGCTTTTGGTCCAAACGACCTCGAAGGAATCAGCTATGCTTAATGGAGTTTCTAATTGTCTGCCCTGAATTTCACAAATTGAGAGGTGACAAAAGGAGGCACCAGGCGAAACAATGCAGAGTTTTCCTTGTGTAAACACGGGACCGTTTTTTGGTTTTTTTTTTTTTTTTGGTTTAGTTTTTTTTAATGCCTTTGAAAACAGGAACAGTTATGTCACAAGTGAACAACTGTAGCAATGCAGTCAGCTGCCTCTGAGATGACTAAAGGACATAGGAGTGATCTCAGGCTTTTTGCCAAACAGGTAAGTGGTGGTTGTGTACAGATGTGTGTGTGCGTGTGCGCGTGGATGACAGTTAGTGTTGATATTATGCAGTATAGTACATTGTCTGCATTTGAAAAGTCTGGTTCAATAAGAATGTGTCATATCCAAGTTATACCTCTGTTATGACATGCGCTGAACGACTTAAGTCAAAGTAAAGTCTGTGGGTTGTTTTTGTTGTTATGAGAGTCTGAATAGTAGCTACACAAAACAGATTTTCAGAGATTTTCTTTCAACTAAAGGACCGATTTTTTTTTTTTTTAAGTTTGGTTGATCAGTTGTGACGTGAGAGCTCTTTAAAACCAATTCTGACGTGAAAAGTTTGAATCACTGCCCTGGAGTGCGTCTGCTATGGCGCTATCCACGGTGCTGAAGCAGGCTGCTAGTTTTGGGGCCCTCTCAGGAGCTCTTTCTGGGCCCCCTGAAGTTTAATAACTTGATCCCTGCATTGCCTCTTTATTTATTTATTTATTTTTTATTTTTTTATTGGCTCGCTTCAGACGGAGCACTGTAAATATACAGCCCGGCTGGGGCGAAGTATCTGGAGCTATCTGTGTCCTCTTGGTGCCGACTGGCTGAAGCCATCTGCGGCGGGCGCAGACTGCACACAAAACTCGGGACAAACGCGAGGAGCGCAAGGACTGAGAAGAAAAGGCTCTCTGCTGCAGACTCGGAGGATGTGAAACACTCGAGTGTTTAATGAAACCTATCCACCCCCCACCCATCCTTCTTTCCTCATTCGCATCCTCTCCCTTTTTTTTTATAACATTCTTTCTTTCTTTTTTTTTTTTCTCCCCCTTACCCGCCACCTCCCCTCCCCTCTGTCACTCAAGAGAGAAAGCATGCAAAGCAAAGCAAAGGCAGCTGTTGAAGCTATGTTTGTCTCTCACCGTCGGTGATAGTGGTCGACTTCGATCGTTGTCCACAGAAACACTGCAGCATATGCGCTCCTTTCTGAAGGAATGGCCTCAGAATCCTCATTGATTTGGGTTGGTGGGAGCCTTTCCTCAATCCAAACAATCGGACAGCGCTATCACAACACAGAAGGGTCAGGCAGCATAGCGTTGCCAGCCAGCCAGCCTCTCTCCGCAGGCTTCGCGGCAGCCCCTCAAAACGCCAGAAGGGCACAGTCTGCGGGACAAATTACGCTAAAACGAGGCATCTTGAGTGATCCCCCCCTCCCCGCCACCCGTCTCTCTCTCTCACTCTCTCTCTCTCTCTCTCGCTCGCTCGTTCTCTCTCTCTCTCCCTCTCTCTTCCCTTTCTAGTGCTATCTCACTCTCCCACAAGTCTATCCACGGTCATTCGCGTCCTCAAACTCCTCTCCCGCCACGGCAAGGCAACGCAAGGACGTTACAATGTGCTCTTTTTTTTTTTTTTTAATTGTAGCTACATCCCCTTCCCCCGCGCGTTTCCCCGCAGCGGACGTAAAAAAAAAAAAAAAAAAAAAA
>NW_006800141.1:516893-525535 GCF_000485575.1 Poecilia formosa
TTCCACAAATCCACTGGGAGCAAAACGCAGAGGCTACGTCAGCCGCAGTCGGAAACCTTAAAGTCATCCTCATTGTTTGATAGGAGCAGAAAGTTTCTGTCGCTGCGTTATGAAAGAGCCAGCAGTTACCTCATTACTGCCCTTCAGATTCATGTTAATCTTCACACATCAGTGAATAAGTTGTGGGCCACAATGCAACAAAATCCAGCCAATGTATTTTGCATTAACTTTTCCCCATCTACAAATATGATTAATAACTAACCACTTATTCATACTAACCAGTATTTTTCTTCTTCTTCTTCTCCTTCCTTCCATTAGTGTTCCCACTACTCAACCTGAGTAGCTGAGTGGTCACTGAGCTCGATATAATGCAGTCCATCCAATATGTGATTGCAATATTTTCCAGGCAAACAAAGCCTGGAGAATATCACAACCAATTACTTATTTGGTGTTGCAATTCTGCACATGTTAATACAGTGATTATGTTTGAGGTGTATAAATTGCCTGCACAATTCATACTACGCAGGCATTTTAGAAAAAGCTGAATTGTTTATTAGGAAAAAAAGAGAGTGCCAGGGTCAAGGGAAGTTGGGACAAAACAAGAGTTTAACAGAAGCATAAATGTTCTCTTTACACGTCAGAAGGCAGACTTATGCAGTATTATCCGTCTTATCAAAAAATAATAATCATAATCATAATGGCAATGATTATGAATGGCCTCCCATTGTGTGTTCTACAAAATGTATTAAAAAGTGCTAAAAGTGCTGTTTTAATTTAGTGTAATGACCTAAGGTTAAAAGCTCAAGCTCTAGGATCTAGATGTGCATTTTGACCCATGATGACAAGCACTATCCTGGGTTTCATTGGCAAAATGAAGTCAATAAGACAGTTTTACCACTAGAGGGAGATACAACATAAAACAGTTACGGCTCAGAGGCAAACGATGGGTCTAAAATTAGACGCCAACATAAGAAATGGACACCAAAAGCAGACCCAAAACAAAACGCTGTTTCTGGACGTGGGTAAGTGTCAGAGCTCAATTTCCGCAGCATTTGTTCTAAAACTGCTGCAAATAGAAGTTTTCCACACTGCCTTCTTCCTCTTGGTGGTTGTCGGGCAACACTGCACCAGCAGGCAAGGACGAGAAATTGCTACACAAAATACCTTTGGAAAACGCTGTAGTTGTTCATAATAAATAATGTACATTAAAGAATGCGTCAGATCAGCAGAAAGCTTTAACAGCAGCCATGCAAATAAGAGGTTAGAGAGGAATAAGGAGAAGCTGGGCGCACCAGTGGGGAGGGAGGAAAGGGGGATGTGGGGACTGGTCTGGCACCCTTTGTTCAGATCCCAAACCTGTCCCACTGCAAAGCCACCACTTGCAGGCTTTTAGCAGAGAGCACGTCGCATAGTCCAGATGCATTAAAAATACAGAATCAGTTCTAAATTGGGGGTCAAATATGCATTTAACTTAAGGCTTTAGAGTAATCTGAACCTTTAAAGTTGTTTGAAAAATATAAAAAATTTGATCTGTGGAATATTTGAAGAAAAGTTGCCATATCAGGGTTGTCTTTCTTTTTACATCCCAAATACCAAATCAGTAAGGCTGAAGTCAAACAATGTAAGCCTAAACTTACATATAAGGGAGTGGTAAGAGAAAAAAAGATATGTTGTACAAAGACCAATTCCTCTTCTTAAGAAGCAACCTCAAATTTAGTGTACAGTGGTCAGAAAATGAGCATTGCCTTTCTCAGTATATATTGTCATAGTATATCTTTTCTTTGTGTCAAAAAAGTTATGTTTTAACTGTACCACTGCCATAAATTTCTATATATCCAATTAAAATCATAACCACATACAGGACAATGCATAAAAAGGCACACAATTTATTTGTCTCTGGCACTAACATTAAAATAACAGAACAAGCATTTAAAATGACCACATTTATTTCTATTTCCTAAGTATTTTCCATTGTCTAAGTGCTAGAAAAAGAGAAAGATTAATTTATTTTCTTTTTCTTTCTTAGGTCAGTTAGTTGTGGCCACCTTGATAAAACACATCTTTTCAGCATTGCCCTCTAATTGTTTAGGGAATCGGCGCAGGGTTTTATGAGGGTTTGTCCAAAATATTGACTTTGTTGTTCTTAAGCCCCTTTGTAATTAAGTTACTATCCAGCATATGTATAAAATATCTGGTTTCAGCAGTATATATATAACCTGTCTGCATTTAAGCAAACTCAGGTCTGTGTTAAATGACACTATGGAAAGATGCTAAACAAGCCATTAGTCATTTCACCTTCCTAAATATGTCAGCAACAAGGAGGTTAAAATGTTCACCTTGAAAGGCGACACTACCTGTGTCTGAAGCGTAATCAAAATGGATTTTGGAATGGAACGGAAAAAAAAAAAAAGTAAACACCAATATAAAAGATTTATTCTGGAGCTCCAGTCTCAACTGGTATATATTTTGGAATTATCTTTTTTTATTGATAAAATAGATGTTTTCCATTAGTATATGTGTTGATGCATAAATAGGGACAACCTTGTAAGCTCTTTGTTTTTACTTACAGATTCCAAGCTGCTATCTCTATCAATGGACTAGGCAGCAATTTTTTTCATCTTCTGATTTCATCCGTTGAAATCAAACAAAATATGCACAAGTGAGTTTATGAATCATAGTCATAGTCATAGTCCAAGTAATAAATCTAATAAAGTCAATAAAGAACACAGCTTACACATCTGAAGTTAAAGCAACCTCCCGGCCCCAACAGAATTATGGACATATCCTCAAAATCGTTCACAATCCAGAGCAGTTGAGGTTTTACGCTTAAAACTAAAACGATAATAAATAAGATCAAACAATTCATGAGGCATTCCGAAACCAAAATGCATACATTTGAAACAATTTAAAAGCAAATTAAGTCGTTTTCTCACAGAGCTATAATCCTAAATTAAAATGTCACCATATGGTGCTACCTGTAAATAATAATTACAAGTGTATGGATGACTCAGTTGTTTGTAAGTGTGAAGAGCAACGCTGCCCACAGTGGGGCATGCAGGATGAGAAAAACAAATCAACCAGTTTCACCTAATATCTAGTGCATACAAGCGAAAACAGGCTGGATGTGCAAGCATGACTACAATGTATCCATTTCAGACCACTGCAAAAACAGAGACAGATGTATTCACAGCTATTTTTTTATTATTTAAGGATGTGCTTATCTAACAGCAATATTTTTCCCAGTATGCTGAAACATTTCACAATAACTTGCAAATGTATTCACTCCAGCAACTTGAACAGTCAAACTGGATGGAGAGCTTCAGTGAAGACAGACTATTACAATGAATGCTCAATTGGATTTAGGATTTTTTTTTCTTCCTCTTCTTCTTCTGCTTTTATAATTTCATATTTTAGAAATAAACATTCTATATTTACATGAAAAAGATGGACTGTGTTTTGATACAGGTCATTGATAGACCAGCCTCGCTGTTTCCATTGAAATCCCAACTAATCATGGGTGTACAAAGCTTTCAGAAAGGATAGTTCATAAATTAAGGATTTAGTTTTTTACTTTGTAATTATTCATGATTAGTGGTATGGCAGCATACTGCACAGCACTCAGGTCTGTCCCACACAGCCGTTGGTGGAGCATCACCTGAATGTGTCCTAAAAATAACGTATGGACCGGATCCAGGTTGCCTTTCGATTTGGTCCAGATCCAGCCTGGATTTTGAGAATTGCCGATCCAAACTATGCGATTGTAGATCTGACAGTCTGACTCGAAGTCTCAAGTCTTTTCAGAGCCTTTAAAATGTTTTGGTCTTTGTTTCTACCTCTGACCAGCTTCCCTCACCATGCTGACGAAAAGCATCTTCAAGACATGATCCTGACACCACCTGGGGGTCGTTTCTGGGTTCATGCACAGAGCTGTTTTTCTTGGACAAGTAATGTTTCGTGTTGACCAAAATGTTTCATTTTTGTCTCATCTGACAAAAGCACTTTCTTTCTTTCCCACATCTTCTGTGTCCTTTGCTTGTTTTGTGTGAATTTCAAACCGGACTTCTTATGGTTTTCTTTTAGCAACGGCAAACTTCTTGTCAGTCTTCCATAAAAGCCAGATTTGTGGCGTGCATGACGAAAGTTTTCCTGTCAACATATTCTCCCGTCTGGGCTGTGGTTTTTTCCAGTCACTCCAGTTGGATTTCTGAATAATGAGCCTTTGCACAGCTTGTCAGTTTAGGCACAGACATGTCTTGGTAGGTCTACAGCTGTAACGCACCCATTCAATTTTCAGACTGTTGATTGTTGTATTACCTAACTCTGCTTTAAACTTGTCCACAATATTACACCACATAATAGATGTGCAATATCATCCCAGAGCTGTTTGGTGTGTTCCTTGGTATTCCAGATGTTATTTAGCATCAATAACCTTGGAAGCCTTTATAGAGCTTCTGTATATACACTATATGTAAATTACACACAAGTTTGGTAACCAAATTTCTTTTCTTTTTTTTTGCACAGCCAACAGCCCATCTTCACAGCATTTACAATGCTTTGTTCTTGTGACATTTACAGTAAATGAGCATGCATTTGAATTTGAATTAAAATAATGCTGATGCAACATCTCTCTTTCTCAAGTGGATGTAGAGAAAATAAATTAAAGAAAGTGAACAGGGAAGCATTTGTATATAATTCCTGGACAGGCCATTCTAATTTTCTCTAGTAAATTTGTTTCTCACCCAAACTGCCCATGATCTATGTTTGAATATATGGAAAATGTCATATGAAAGCCAATTGTTTTTTGTTTTTTTTTGTTTGTTTTTTTTTTACATTGAAAGGGGGTGTACACTTTTGAGAACCACTGCACTTGCAAAGTGTATTTGCTGTTTGTTCCAAGTTAACATGAGATCTGTAATTGCATTTTTTAATTAATGATGCATTTTGGATGTGGAAAGTTAATTGCCTCATTGCCCCATCTAGTTCTTGCTGTTCCAGAGGGACGTGTATTTATGGTAGTGTTCTCTGACTGTTCAAACTTTTGACCTGACAAAGATTCAAGCTGAATCATAACACTGTCTGTTAAATTATTTCAGCAGGATTAACTGTGCACACTGTTCTAAGTTTCTCTTCGCAGACAGACTTCGAGGCCATGCTTTTCATTTTTGTTTAAGTACTCTTCTGACACGGAGCAAAGGTTCTCATGGGTATTTAACCTATACTCTCAATAAACAACCCCATGATGGGAAAAAAATAAATAAATTTACCCCGGTTATCATCATACGAAATACATACATGTTGAATTAATAACTGGATATTCTAACCTTCCAACACAGCAAAACATTAAGAATATTATATCAGGATAAATACAGTGATTCTGTGGTGAACAAAAGAATAATGATGACGAAGGAACACTCCTGACAGGTCAGGGATAGAGTTGTGAAGATCTTTGAAGCAGGGTTAGTTCATAAAACAATTGCCCAAGGTTTGGACATCTTACAGATATCTGTTCAATCCATCATCTGAAAATGGAAGAAGAGTGACACAGCCGCAAGCATACCGAGACACGGTCGTCAAATTAAGCTGACAGGGTCGGCGAGGAGAACGTTAATTAGAGAAGCAGCTGAGTCTTAAATTGTAACTCTGAAGGAACACACATAAAAAAAAAATATCAAAAGAGTTAATGGATCATTGGAGGTGGTGGAAGGTAAGCTAGTCAGCAATGTGCCATATTAGCATTCGGAATCATTTTCAAACAAAATTACAAAACATGGGAGCAGAGGAACATACTACATGCATGCTAACGTACAACTGACATGACATCACAATATCACAACACCCTACGTGTTGTGATATTGTAGACCAGGGGTTTTCAACTCCAGTCCTTGAGGGCCGGTGTCCTTCGACTTTTTAGACGTCTCTCTGCTTCAAATCAAATTATTACATCATTAGCAGGACTCTGGAGAATTTGACAGCCTGCCGAGGAAGTAATTCAGTCATTTGATTCAGGCGTGTTGGACCAGGGGCACATCTGAACGCGTCAGGACACTGAAGTTGGATACCGTTGTTGTAGGCTGTTGACACTGTTGTATCCCACTGACATGGACATTTTCATTTTGACTTGATTTAATTTGCTAATTAGTTCATTGAAACAGGTTGTTTGACTAGCTGCTGGCTTCCACCTGTGTGGGGACTTGGTTAACTTACGCATAGCACTTGGTGACATCTTTCTACTATGGGAAATAGGACTGTTAGTGATAATTATTTCACACAACCTCACTTTATGCATTAAACATACAGAAGGGTTAGGGTTGGGGTTCAGATGAGACCAAAGCCGGACTTTTTTTTTTTTTGCTTACATTCTAAACTAAGTGACAGAAAAGTAACGCTCCTCTACACCTTGAACACACCACAGTTCAACCGATGAGAGCAGCATCATGCTGTACAAATGTTTTTCCTCAACACAAACATGGGATCTAGTCAAGGTAAGTGAAAGTATTAAGGGACCTAAATACAGAGTACTGTAAGAAAATCTGTCAAAGGGTCCTTTAAAATTAAGAACTTCACAGATGCTCTCTGACCAAATACGACTGAGCTTGAGCTTTGTTTGTAAAGAAGAGTTGGGTGGAAAATAACCCTTTTACCGACCAAAGATAATCACCGAGCAACTTGCTGTAGTAAGTAAAGCAAAAAGTGTGGTTCAAGCATTGACTCAGAAGGACTGAATGAAAATGCTCAGCACACCTCTCAGACTTCAATTTGTAAAATACGTTGAGTGGACTTTGCTTCTTCTCCTAATGCATGTGTGGGTTCTCTCCTGGTACTCCGACTTTCTCCCACAGTGTAAATACATGGCTGTCGAGTCAATCAATTACTGAGTGTGTTCATGCATGGGTGTTTGTCCTGTGTGTCTCTGTTTTGGTCTGTGATAGACTGGCGAACGGTTCAGGGTGTATTCCACCTCTCGCCCAATGACCACTGTAGACAGCTGCCAGCAAATGTATAATTTTTCCCACCACTTTCCATTTATATCATATTTTGTGTTGGTGTACCACAAGAATTGGATGTCTGCAGCTGGAATACGACAAATCGTGACAAAGTTTGCAAGCTACAACCATCCATGAGAAACATTTAATATGCTATAAAGTATTGACACACATAGCTGCACGACGATGCTGAACAGAGCTCAACTAAAAAGGACATAATGTTTTGCCACACATGAACCATAACCCCACAGTCCACTCATCTAAAATGATGCGAACGCTGAGAAGGAACACAAATTCCAGTTGGAGTAAGGGCTTTTGTATCCCTTTGGGAATGAGACCATGAGAATAAAATCCCAAGGTGGGCTTAAAGAAGCCTGATTGCCTGTGACATAGCAATGTAAGGGAAATGGAAAGTGTACACAAGACAAAAACACAAAGTCACCTTATCGCCAATGACGAGGTTTCGCTGCAACTTTACAGTAAAACAGGGGCAAAAACAGGACAAAGCAACCATGACAGGTTAGCCTATTTAAACAAGGGCACTCTGCCCCTTATCTAAATATACTGTGCTGTTAATGTGTCTGATCTGTGTTTGGACCCCCATCTATTAACCCTGTAACACAACGAGGCAAACCACTGCCATTGTGTATGTTGTGACTCTACTGCAGCATCATTTCTTTTCTTTTTTTTCTTTTCTTTTATTTTTTTTTCTAATGCAGCAAACTTTCAGGGGCTGCAAAACACTGCTCCTTTAGCCATTACTGGCAGAGTTGGAAGGCTTTGTCAACATCCCGCGTGCTGATTGCTGAGGCCACAGCACTGCTCCGCTCTGGGAGCCGCGCACACACACACACACACACACACGCACACACACTCACATCGCAGCGGTGAAAGTGGAGAGGCAGCACTTTTCACTAGATCGGCTGACAGCACTGACAGAGTATAAGAAAAAGCATGGAGACCGAATCGTTTACAACGCAAAGCACTCCGTGGGAGGGAAAAGCAGGGATCCTCAGATTCGCACAAAACGGTCATTTAAAAGCGGGAATGACTTCTAGCGTGCCGCGTACAACACGGGCGTTAATATGACACGGACCCGGGTCAGTGCTTTGGAAGTGGACAAAGCAGTGAGCAGCAGACACCCAGCAGCAGCAGCAGCAGCACCGCGCTGCAGCATTCTGCGCTAACTGCCCGCGATCTGCTCGCATACAGGTATTTTGTAAAATATTAATTACTGTTTAATGAATGCACCTTGTATTTTGCTGCGTGCCACTACATTACAAAGTGAAACGTGAGTCCGGATTTAAAACTTGAGAGCCAGCTGCTCCTGCAACCAAGACATCCAAACCAAATTTACTTTAAATCATAAAGAAAAGCTCTTTCATTCTCACCGGCGTTTTTATCACTCATGTTCCCGCGCTTTGCAGAAGTTAAACACCGCTGGCTCTCTTCTTGCTCTTCAGTCACGGCCGCCGATGCAGGCTGGCTTGTTTCATGCGATGTTCGGCCGAACTGGACTCCTCCGGGACCCTCTGCTTTCTTTCGCTGGAGTGTCACTTGATGCAGAGCGGCTCTGAGTGAACTCCCGCTTCCTTCACTGCTGCTGTTTCTGAGAGTTTCTGAGTGAGCTGGACTGAGGGCTCAGGTAAAAAATGATGT
>NW_006800141.1:526104-546706 GCF_000485575.1 Poecilia formosa
CCAATTTAAAGATGTTTTTTATACTTTGTGTTCAGCTACACATGTTCTATCATTTGAGATAAATACATATTTTAAAAAGAACAAATGGTCTATTTGAATTTTATGTATAATTGCAAATTATAAAAAAAAAAAAATAATAAAAATGACTCGAAATGACTTGAAATTAAAGGTTCCTGACTTGAGACTTGACTCGACTTTTGCCTGTCTTGACTTGAGACTTGACTTGACTTGAGGACAGAGACTTGAGACTTACTTGAGACTTGCAACACAGTGACTTGGTCACACCTCTGCATCGTGTGCATGTTGTTGCACAACAAATGGAGAGTGAAAAGTAAGAATGTATGCTATTATATATGCGTAATGATAACGAATACTGAGTTTGCTAACTTAACTTTTCCTGAACTTTTTTTTTAAGCAGGGCCGCCTCTAGAAAGTTTTCAAACGGGTGGCCAGCAGGGGCCTTTCAGGGCTGACAAGTTAAAAGCCTCCACGCAAATTTTTGGAACAGCAACAACAACTATAAAATAAAAAAATATGATTGCTTTTGTCAAAATCGCAAAAACAACAAATATTCTCAGATTGATTCATTTGTACACACTGTAAAACACCTAAAGTTCTTTAATGTAAAATGAAAGTTCTCTTGAACTAAAGTTAACAAGAAATTCGTCTTTGTTTAAATTCAGAATAAAACTTCCTACTGTAAAATTATCTTTCACACACTAACATTTAGGTTCAAAATACTCTACACACACATTGATACAAAGCCTTAATCAAAACATCACACGTCACACAGTGAGTGTACAAATTTTAAAATCACAAAGATATGACAGTAAGGGTGATGGAGAGCCACTTCTTTGTTTTGCATGCCATTTGAGTGTGTGTGTGTGTGTGTGTGTTTTTTTGTGACTAATTACGTTTCTAAACAGGAAATTTTAGTGATTGTAGCCAGTCAGAAAGATGACCATCAGAATGCAGCAATGGGTTGAGGATGGGGCAGCTCTGTGTTATATCTAGTTTACACTCACTATTGCTGGGTTGCAAAACAAAGGCGTCGACTCTACCTGACAACTGCGTGTTACCACATTTTGGCTAGCAAATCCACAATTTTGAAACCTTTTCTGCATAGCTCGAGTGGCACTTACCAAGTAGACGGAGCAGCACAGTTTAGTCTGAAAACGTTCATTTTCACTGCCACAGCCATTGGGTGCACATCCCACCTGCCACCTGTAAAACATGTATTTTTTTTCTCTCCATCTCTAAAAATTAATTAAAAAGAATAACAGGAAAAAGAAGGGCAAGAACTTCTTGATGCGTTTAAAAAAAACTTCAAGAATTGTTTTCTTGACTTCAAGGACAGTCTAAGCTGACCTAAAACCATGTGAAAAGCTTGCTTCACAACTTTACCTTTCAGTATTTAGGCTACCAAGACGACAATGATGTAGCAGATACCCCAGTGAGTGCGGTGAAAAGTCACCACACTTGCTGACAACATAATTTATCAAGCATTTTTTTTTTTTTAACCTAAGACATATAATATTTTGCTGAGGGCCATCAATATTTAATATGTGGATCAGATCAATGGTGTGTTCTGGGCATTTGATGCTGTATTGTTCCTGTTATTTGATTATGCTGCAGTGGAACTCAGATACATATTGTGCACTGTACACACAGTGAGTGTACATTGAAAATAATTGTTCGGCACCTGTGTAATCGGTTTGTTCAAAAAGCTCTTGGGACTTGCTTGTGTTGCATAATCAAATTGTGTCAGCGCAGGCATACGGGGGTCTTTTATGCGTGTGCTTTTTTCACATTAATTTCAAGTGCTCCTCTTGTTACACAATTACTCCCTTTTTTTCTCATTCGAAATTAAAAATGATGAAACTATTGCAAAGCTGCAGATCTGTCAGGAAAGTGTTTTTTTTTTCCTCCCTCGTGTTTATGTTTATAACAAACATCAAGATTGAAATCTCCCTTTGACGTCTGTCCGAAGAAAATCACAATCATGCACTGATCCACAAGATGTATGCAGGGTAAAACAGAAAGCAAGCGTGGTATTATCTCACAGGCCCATTGATCACTGTCTTGGAAACGGCCCCGTCAGCACACTTATGGGACGCTATGACAACAGCTAGAGTTTCCTCTGAAGGTATAAAAAGAGCGGTGCTGCTGGTATAAGATGTTTCTAGACTTTGCGCTGAAATAGAAGCCTCAAGGCCAAACGGCATTTAGCCTCATGAGTCTGTGGATCTGAGTCTTAGAACAAATGCAAGAAGAGAATTGCTTGAGCCGGCTTTTTTTTAAATTATTATGTATTTAATCTGCATGGGTACAGTTGCATTAGGGTGAACAGATGTCTAACACGACTGACAAGTTGTTCTTATTGCAGGCATCGCGCTTCCTGTCACATGGGCAATGACGTGCCTCCCCCCCCCGTTCTTGTTCTGAACACAGGCGGCTGGCGTCAGTTCGCCAGGGAATCGATGACGGGACCTGAAAGAAGACACCTCTGCGGGGGTAAAATGTGAACTGCATTGATTGAAAGGCAAACAAAAATAAATAAATAAATAAATAAATAAAAAAATGAAAAGGATGCTTAAAGGTCCTCCAGAATCGGACAAAGATTAGTCAGTGTGTTCTTTTCGGTTACGACATCTCTTTGATATCCATGCATCCTTACTTATCTGTTCCCGTGGCCTTCCCACCTCAACCTCTCCCATGTTTGCTGTTCTCACTCCTTCTGCTCTGCTCATCCATCCAGCCTTTCCTCTCCCCACATATCTGTGTCCTCCCCTTGCCCCAGACCTGCACCCACAGGATATCATCTGACTTCGCAGCATGTCCTTGGTCTATACAGTGGCAAAGGCATATTGCTCTTCTTTCTTTGTACTCTGGATCTTTGCCCTGAAACTGTAACACCCTCCTCTTCCTCCCACCACCACCATCACTAACTTTTTTTTTTTTTGTGGGTTTGACTGTATAATGCTCTGCTTAGCTATGGAAATTAGATTGTATTCAAATTTGTGAGCGGGATGTGCTGTCTAATTCTGTTAAGATGAATTGCTCCTACTGGTACATTCTTCCCCCTCCTCTGTCACTGCAGTTCTCTAAACAATTCTGTGTGGCGCGATACAGCTATGCAGATTTTTGCATTGGAGTTGAGCCCTGCTCTGCAGACACTGCAGTGCAGCTTACTCACTGCAAATTCCACCTTTTTTCTTACCTATTTCTGGAGTCAGTGGGCAAGTAAGCAAGAAGTTTGTGGAAGTTGTCCAAGTGCCAATAGGAGCTCCCAGTGCCATCAATACAGCCCACCTACTGGCCAAGACTGCTGCCATTCTGAAAGGTGTCAGAACAAACCTGCATAAGAAAAAGGGATGAGGTACTATTAGCTGCTATTATACGCAAGCTAGTGTTTTTTTTTTCCCCTAAGTTTTGCATTCATATATTTCTTGGATATGGTAGTAGGTTACATATGGATGAAAGAAAGAAAAAGAAAACACTTGTGGGTTTGACCCGCCTCATTAAATTGCATTAATTGATTAGTGTTTTGTTTACTAAAACGTTTGTCTGAAGAATAAATTACATATGATCAAAGACTATAGATAATCATCGTAAGATCAATTATTTTGTGGTTTATTAGATAAAGAATTCCGCAACTAAAAAAAACACTAAATATGAACGGAGACAAACATAAAAGCATAACAAGGCCAATGTAATAAGCTCTTAGTTGCATTGACAGTTGGTCAACCTATAAATAAATACAACTAAATTCTACCGTTTCCGAAACTTTGAAACAAGGGGACCAACGTAGCAAACAAACCATAGACAAGGTTACGTGCAAACTAAAGTTCTTAGAAAAGCTTTTTACAGGCTTGAACATTAAAAATATTCTATAAGCCAGTTAAAGCTTAAAAAGCTTCAGCTTCTCATCAGAACCCTGCACAATGAAAGAACGAGTGCCTCGGTGGTCTGAATCTAGCTATTGCTTTATTCACAGAACTTCGTTTGGACAGCCACCATTGCAATTTTCACATCCCATTTCTAAACTCAGCTAATGGTAAAGAAATCTCTGTATGATCACAACAAGTCTGAGTGACTTTGGTTGCTGTTCACTTGGATGGGAAGGCTTCAGTTTTATTGATGCCTTACGCAGTTTTTCACTCATAACAAGGCAACAAGCCCTAATATGTTGATATTTTACGACATTGTCTTTGTGACAAGAGGCTAATTTGACTAGAATTCAAGTCGTGATGAAGCCGTTTTAAAATTGACATGTGTTGATCATGTAATAAGTTAGTAAGGTGTGTCCTGGAAGCCCTGCTAACAAAATGATGGAGAATGAATTCTTTTGAAGCCACAGTATTAAATTTATAGCAACTATCTAAATGAATTAATAAATAAAATGGATAACATGATCTAACGGTTTTAAATAAAACAAAAACAGCGATTCCTAATGTTGCTAAAATAATTTGACGTATTGCTGAAGTTGTAAATGTAAATCTATACTTTATTGCTATTATAATGTAGATAACAGCAAAGATGATTTTTTAAAATACTGCTGACTTGCTTGTCTACGTAGGCGAAACGTCACTGAGCATCACAACGTAGGTTTTCAAAATAAAAGTACCCTTAGACTCATCTAAAGAACTGAGTAGACTATATAAAACTGCACAGCTCTGGATCAAGAGACGCACTGCACTGAAAACCTCACGGTCATTCCACCAAATATTGATCTCTGAACTCTTCCTGAGTCAAAACATTAGTATTGTTGCTTCTAAATGAATGTGAACTTGTTTTCTTTGCATTATTTGAGGTCTCAAAGCACTACGTGTTATTTATTATTTTATTTTGACCATTTCTCATTTTCTGCCAATAAATACTAAATTTTTGCTTGGAATTTCGGAGACATATTTTCAGTAGATCATAGAATAAAATGACAATGTTTATTTTTACTCAAGCATATAACTATAACAAAGAAAAATCGTAGAAACTGGTCATTTTAAGTGATCTCATAATTTTTTTTTTAGAGTTGTATGGACGCTTTTTTACAAGCGTCCGTGAAGGCAGCATCAGCTCCAGTCTGACAGGGGGGAGGGGCTTCAAGCAGGAGGTCACAACAATCATGGCGTGCAGAGGATTTATTATAAAATGGGGCAAAACAGAGTTCTATAGATCGCCAAATACCTTTTCCAGATGCTCAAGGTGAGCAGTAAAAGCGGCGTTCAGTTTCTGTTTGTCTGAAGATTAACCCTGGAAGGAGACGTGCCTGTCTAGGTTTTCCTCTCGTCTAGTAATGTTTAGTTACCTAACCGTTCTGCCATTGTAAATGCAGCTAACTTTGTTTGGGGTAGGAAACCGGGGTTGCCAGCGTCATCGATATTTATTACTATATTAGTATTACTAATTTCTGATGATGGCCAGTGTTTTTTTTTCATTGCGTTTGCTTGTTTAAGGCTGTGCTAATTGGGCTGAGGTACACACACGCTGCATATTATGCAACCCACATCAAATTAGCTAACTTCATGTGGTTGTAACCAAAGGGGATTTAAAATTTTGCCATTTAGTTGCTAGCTTTTGTTACTGTACTTAAACATTAAGGATGGAGTACGGGGTCCGCTCTTAGAGGTTGGAAACAAAACTTGGCATAGCTGTTTCAACGAGTGCTTAGGGACCGTCAACAAATAGCAACACCTGGCTATTAACTAGACATACAACTGGCAGTTTTGTTCCCAAAATGAAAATTTTCAGTGCTTTTGCTGTTTTGTTTTTTTTCTTTTCTTGTTTGTTTGGTTGTGTTTTGTGTGCGGTTGAGTGAAATTAGATAATTTATTTTAAGAGTAATAAAAACATGACACACTTGGCTGGTTTATTAGTTGGCCATTTTTCTTAGGTAGTCAGCTACATAAATGGCACAAGTTGTTCAAATATTAGTTTAAGAATAGTATTACCTCATAGAGTAATGCGTGAGGTTTCTTTAGTTTCCACACCATGACTCTCCATTGTTTCCATGACTGGAAATATTTCCAAAAAGCCACATTTTTGGAAATAATGTTATTAGGGAATAATCTCTAGCCTATTAAACACTTCACTGTTTAAAATCATCAGTATGACTTCATACCAGCCCATGCCGCAGGTAAAAGGTTTTGCTTGTTTTTTTTTTGTTTTTTTTTTACAGGCTCAACCCCTACCAGCAACAGAGGAGTGGGTTCCGCCGGGAAGCTAAAAGGACAGATCCCAAAAAGGGAAATGTCAACCAGCAACAAACCAAAACGTCACCCCCCGAGGCTGGCACACCGGGACCCCCGCCTCCTCCCAAAGTCCGACGGCCAAGGCTCTTTAGACCACTGATGTTCACAGTAGGGGTATGCTGACGTCCGAATTATAACTAAGTCTGAATATGAAGTATAGTAAGAAAAGAGGATCCATTTTTTATTCTCTTGAAACACAACAAGTCCTGTCTCTATTAACAGCACAGGGCAACTATAGATGAATAGGGGTCATCCTCTGAATGTGCTAGGAGGGAATTTGATGTATGAAATCAGAAGATTGTTAATTTTGATGTAATAAAATGTTGTACACATGTTGTAATGCCAACATGTGTAAATTGTTGCTAAAATAATATTCAGGACAGAAGATGGCTGGTTGTTTGACTCCATGCCAGTTTGCAGGTTGTTCCTTTGGTGGGGCGGCCATTTTGCAGTACGAGACTCTGAAAGCAAGAGTTCAAACTGCAAAAGATGGAGAAGAGCTGGAAAAACTCGTAATGGTAAGGATTTTACTTAACCGTTTTACTCTTGTCTGCCACCACTTTTAACTTTTGCCAACTGTTCAGTTAACAATGAGCTCAATTTCAGTCAATTCCCCGTCATTTTGTTAACAAGGGTTCCCAGGACATGGCGTACTGGCACAACTGGTGGAACCAGCTGTCCAGCTTCCAGCGGCAGCTCCTCCTCCTGGTGTCCATGGTGGATGACTTCTGGAGAAGCCTTACAGAGGGACAGAGGACTGCTACTGGTAGATTTATCAGCAGATATATTTTGGATCTCATCGATTGTGGACGTCGGCATGTCTGCAAAGGTTTAAAAGCCATGCAATTTCTTCTTAACGTCTTCCAGGAATTATAGCTGTAAACGCTGCAGTCCTGTGTTGCTGGAGGATCCCGGCGATGCAAAGAACTATGATTAAGTACTTCACGTCCAACCCAGCCTCCAGTGAGTATGGTTGTTAGCTGTGGAAAGTTAAAAGAAGTAATTCAAACACAGCTGTAAGGAGTTGATTTGTTTTCTATGCTCTGCTGTTTGTCTTTTTTTCTTTTTTTTTTCTCCTACCCAGAAACACAGTGCCTTCCCATGATTCTGTCTTCCTTCAGCCACTACTCCATTATACACATGGTGGCCAATATGTATGTCCTATGGACGTTTTCCTCTGGTATCGTCTCCCTCCTAGGCAAAGAACAGTTTCTTGCAGTCTACCTCTCAGCTGGTAAGTGGAGCAAAGGACAGAATCAATACTGGCCAAGCATTAAAACAATAGAATAGTTTTAGTTTGACTTAAGAAAAGATCTTAAGTCAAAGTACGATTTAGTTACTTCTTATAATGTATTTTTTTTGTATTTGTACAAAATCCTGATATTATTGAGAAAATATTCACCAATTATGTAAAAAAGGTAAATCTGGTAATTTTTTTATTTTATCTTCTGACAATTTTGTGACTGAACTCAAATCAAGGGTTTTCATATGTATTGTCGATTTAGATTAGGCCTCATAGCTCATTCAAGATCCAATACTTTACGAACCAAACAGCAGCCTGGAGTTGGTCTTTCACATTGTTCATATGTCTGACAACGTACTGTTCCAGCTACTGTGTGATGTATTCAGACAGCAGCAATCTGCAGTCTAGCCACTTGGTGCCACAAAAGTATAACTATTGCCCTTTAATGTCCATTGTTTAAAATGTGACAATGTCCACGGACAAAAATTGTACATTGAACAAATCCATACATGGTGTTTCCCATTAAATTGGTTTTCATTTTATTATACATTGTTTTTTTTTTTATGGCTGAAAGTGTATGCTGTTTAGCTGTTCTACCATGAGAAACAAGAAGACGTCAAATGCATCATTTAAGTCGAAAAACTAAATGACTTAAATCTCTGCTCCATTCTGGGGAAAACGTTAGATTCTATTCCCTTTTCACATCTTTTTAAGACATCGCAAAAATATGTTTTATTTTTTTTTAAATTTCAGGCGTGATATCCACTATGGTCAGTTATGTTTGTAAAACCGCCAGCGGGCGATTCTACCCATCACTTGGGGCGGTAAGAATGTTTTTAACCTAATATGTTGTTATGAACGGTGAAAAGATTGTGATATGATGTTGTTTTATTCGCAGTCAGGTGCTGTAATGGCTGTACTCGCTGCGGTCTGTACGAAAGTACCAGAGGCCAAGCTCGGGATAATCTTCCTTCCTATGGTCACTTTCACTGCCGGAAATGTACGTTTCACTGTTTTTTTTACCATAAATCCCGTCCTCTGTGTGTCAGAGGTCTCCGGATGTTTGCTTTGTCTTACGCTAAATGTGTAACGTCATTCCTACATTGTGTTTTTGCTGCAGGATAAAGATTTAAATCTGTGCATGAACAAAGCAAACGCGTGTATGAATGTGTGAATGTGTAAGTACGCATGACTGAATGCACGGCATTCAGCGGTGCATTGTTTAGAATTTTAAATATCTGGGTTTTATTTGTTTTTAGGCTCTCAAAGCACTTGTGGCCATAGATACAGCGGGGCTCATCTTGGGATGGCGGCTGTTTGATCATGCTGCTCACCTTGGCGGAGCTCTCTTTGGAGTGTGAGTCCCTGATCTGTAACCCTCTTTTCAGCTTTCTTTTCATTTGCATCAATCTCAAATTTAGCTTTCTGATTGATGCAAATGTCACTGAGAAGGGAAATCTACTCCTTCCGTCTCGTTTTAACCGTCTCCTGTTTTTGTCTTGCAGCTGGTATGTGGCGTACGGTCACAAACTAATTTGGAGAAGGAGGGAGCCTCTCGTGAAGCTGTGGCATGAGCTTCGCTCTAAGGGCGGCAAGGGATCGAGACCCGGCGGTGGGCCCGAGGTCAGAGGTCGCGGTGGAGGACAGCAGTAAACCCTGGAGTTCTTTACAGACAGGAATTTTCTGGTCATGGAAAAGATCTGGATGTTTTCAACTTTGTTGAAGTGTGTCGTTATTTTTCATGAATAAATATAAAAATATGCAAACATCTGCTCTGTTCAGTTTCAACAGTGAGTTAAAGTTTGTTTTAGTGGGGCCATATTGGCATTTTAGGTGCTTCCCTAATAGAGCATGGTGCCACTTGTTTGTTTCATTCTAAAGCTTTGATATCAGTTTTAAAAAGGTCCTTGCTGAGTTAAAAAAAAAAAATCATATAAAAGTATTATCTCTGATGAATAGGACTTTTTTTTTCTTGTTTTGGATTTGTTTATGATCTATCAACCATAGTCCTGCTCAGTCCTGTGAAAACAAATGTGATTTATATTTGTTAGCACAGATGAGCGTTTTGGATCTGTTCTGCCATGTTTATTATTAGAGGCCATATTCGTTATGTGTTCTAATTATGCTACCAACAATCATCTTGTGGACAGAGAACAAAAATAATGTTTGATTTTGGGTAAACTACCATTGCACTGCAAGATTTAACTTTACTTTTTGCTACATTGTGCATACCGTCTTTGTGTCATTTGTCAGAGGCTTTAAGACCAAGTCAGAACAACATATATGCTGCAACGTTTTGACAAGTGAAATCTTAGAATTTGAAAAAGGATGGACTTTTTACCGTCACTGAATGCAGACATTTTCTTTGACATAAAATGACATTCAAGTTATAGCCACCAACCAAATTGTCCTCTTTTGTAAACCTGATTTTATTTATTTATTTTTACATTTTTCTATCTCTATTGCTACGACACAATATCTTGGTAATATTGTGTGTGACTTGCCCCAACTAAGGATGAGCAGCAACTTCACACCTCTGGAGTAATTAAGATGACTAATCATTTTTAATGCAACACTGCTATTTGCTACATGCACATAAAGCAAATGGCTACAGCCTGAAATTCTTCACACTTTTGGTAATCGTTTTTCTTTTCTGGATATAGTGTTGGCAAGTAGAATGATTAGGATGATGGAAAGTAGGCAAACCAACTTCAAAGACTTGGAGCTCATCACCAAAGATAAATCATGAAAACAGCGAAGGAAACTTCAAAAAAACGTTGTTCGGTAATTATAAGGAGTTCCTGATTGCTGTAAAGCCAATCAAGATTTGTCCACTGATTATTGAGTTGGGGAATAAATCTGTGACGCCAACTCTTTAAGAGTGAATAAAGTACTCTTTTATTGTTTTTAACTCTTTCACAAATAGGACTGATTCCTTCAATAGGTACTTAAATTTTCATTTTATTTACTTATTTTAAATTAAAAGCAAACCAAACTTAAATCACATTCTTTGAATTCTGAAGATGTGTGTTTCTTAGGATCTTAGCACTTCTTTTCTCCGTCAAGAATTTAGAAATCAGTTAAAAAAAATAAGCCATATGAATCATTTTCTGGACCTGTATTAAATTTCATTTCTTAAAAAAAAATCCCAACTAAATACCTGCGTATGAAAAACTCTTAGGCTTTTAAACCTACTATTCTCGTTTAATAATTGCAGTTCAGCAAGTGATTCTATCAAGAATACATTTTTACATCTGACTAGTCTGTGTCCTCATCACCATCCTGCGATGAGAACTACCGTCTGATCCCACAACGAGACTAAAAGCATCAGCTGATTGGCATGAGGAGTGTTAACCAAACAAACAAGCCTACCAAACTCCCCGGCAGTCTCATCTCGTACTTTAGCCCTAATCATCAATTTGTAACTTCTTCATCCCCTGCTCTTGTGATTGGCATAGCTTGGGAAACCAAACTGGGAAACCATGAGGTTGGAGTAGCAGAGCGGCATGAAGCCATAGATCTGCGTCAGCCGGTTCAAACAGTACGATCTCTGGAGAAGGTGCTCAGGACGATGCCACATTCCCCGATATCCACTGCCGGCATCTTTCTCAAGGTTGCGCAGGTCCACAGGCTTGACAAAGATCCCTGAGGGTCTGTGGACTGCGCCTGAATTTGAGTGTTTTCTTAAATACAGAGCAACAGCAAAGTTCACAGCTATGTCGTCACAGTTTTGGGTTTCGTCAACTAAGGCGTGTACTTCCTTAGGCTGATCCTGGAACAGTTGCAGGTAGCGTCGATGGAAGAAGGCAGCACCGATCAGAACCATAGAGTACCTGCAGGGAGAACTGCACTGAGTAAGAGCAAACACAACAAGGACCCCAAAAAACAGGAAAAACATAAGACGAATGCAAGGGCAACTTACATGTCTCCTCCAGCCGCTTCTGGATTCTGCAGCTCAAAGCTGCCATAACTGTAAACTCCTCCAGCCGTCGAGACGTGTTTCCGAGGGACAAATCCAACTATTTGGTCTGGAAATTGCTTCAAGATATAGAAATGTAGTGCTCAATTATATGACTAACATAGTGAGTTCAGGTATTTTACAACGCCTCAGTCGTAAGACTAGAAATGCTGTTTGAACTTAATAGACAATCAATCTTATTACCTTCCACACAGAAAAAGCAAAAGTGATGTCAGGGACACTGACAAGGGTGTCATCATCCAGCATTAACACAGCTAAATGGTTGAGAGAGAAAGAATCAGAAGGGATTTTTGTTGTAGGAAAAATTGACAAAAAATAAATAAAAAGTAGAGATGCACCAATCAGGCTTTCCGGTCAGATACCCATTTCCATTTTTCTTTGAGGTCTCCAATTGATCAACTCTACTTTTTTTTTTTTTTTTTTTTAAATAAAGAGCTATAACATAAAAGAAAATAATGTGCAGCAAGTGCTTTGACACCTGGTTACAAAATTACAAAAATACAAGAATATAATTATGCACGTCTCTAACCTTCACGTTATGAAAAAAGTGCATCCTGTTGGTTGACTGATTGAGTTCTAAGTTTCATTATCTAATAAATACAGGAAAAACTCAGGATTTTTGGTCTATGTCTTGCCAATAACTTAGTAGTTGATCAAGCAAAAATGATCTAATTCCAGTCTCTGGTCTGTTGAATGGCACGTCTCTGGTTAAAAAATTAAATAATAATAAAAAATAAATAAATCTCTGAATATTTTACACATTGCAAACTAATGCAAGTTAAAAATGCACTGACCATTGGTGGCAATCTCAGAGAACGGCTGTAGCCTGTTGCGCATTTGGTTGCTCGCCTGCTCTTTAAAGACAACCTGGACTGGATGAGGACCCAGGGATTCCCACAGCTTGGCCGGAGTCTGCTCCCTGATGTTGTTCCACACTACGATGATCATCTGAAGATGAGGCACTGCCTGGTAATGGTTCAGGAGCTTGAGTAAAATGTCTGTGCGGTTGTAGGTTTGGATGATGACGGTAAACTTCTCTTCTAGGGCATCTGCAGGTTGACCCTGAGCGGGGTTTCCCTTTTGCGGCGCTGCTCTGCGCAGTACTCCCAGGACCCTGGCAACACCTCCATGCTCCTCGGCGGGGGGCAACAGAGCTGTCAAGGCTGCTCCGACCAAGAGGATCAGCAGGAGTGGAAAAATGATACACTTTCGCCGTAGTCCAAAGCAGCAACACCGAAGCCTGCAAAGAAGAGGAGACATAAACTGAGTTGTTTTTTGTTTTGTTTTGTTTTTTTTTTTAGAAAAAACGTAATGCAGAAACTGAATGCCAAGTTTAATTTTAATTGGTAATCGTGTGCGGTACACAGCTTCAAACATAATTTCCTGACCCTTTTTCATTTTACATAAGGAATTGAAACTTGGCAAAATACAATTTTTGCCCAGAGGCAACTACGTATCATTATGGAAAAAAAAACTGTCTTGAGACAAAGGAAATGCTGATGCAGATAGAGGTAGACATTATACTCTGTAGTCTACACGGTCTACTGTGAACACTGCATTTTGCTCGTCTTATTTAGTAATAAAATGGACACATTCAGTTTATGCAGAAGACAGAGCAGACGGACAACACAGAAAAGCAGTGATTCAAGAGCAGCTTCTATGCTAAAGACAAAGCAGGGTTATAAGCAGCGGCATCTCTCTCTTTTTAAGTTGCAAGTGACATTGCAGACAAAAAAAAACCCCAAAACACGTTTAAAAATATACTTAGAATACGTTTATTTGTAGCATTTTAAAAAATAAACATACTTGTTATCCTAATGAGCTATATTACAGAATCCGGATAAAATAGTTTTCCTTTGTTGTTCTGGCATTCGGAACAACAAAGGATGGCTCAAATTAATACTAAAATATCAAGAGTCTCATGCACTGATTTGAAAAAAAAATATTTCGCGCTATTTGTTTTCGTGACTGTTCATGTTTCTCTGCTGATGCTGTGAACTTTGTCCGGTGTGTTGCAAATGTTTCTCTCTGTTGAGTTTAGTTTTTTCACGTCTCACTAGAGCAGGTTTTCTATTCTTTTATTTATAACTCACCTCATTTTGTTTGCGTTGCAATCATCTCGTTCGGGTTACTGTGTCGCCATATTGGTTGCGTAGCAATGACGTAACTAGGTGACATGAAAAAAAGAGGAAGAAATCTCTGCTTTTAGAGCCAGACGTGGAAAAGTGGGTTGACCCACGCTTCCGTACGTTAGAGCTCAAAGGTGATTGGAGAAAATATGTGGGAGGGTTTTTTTTTATTTAAGTATTTTTAAGAGAACTCTAGAATGTAACTAGTCTTGGTTTGTTGGATAATGTTACCGGTAAAAGACTCAGCAGTCCTAAATCTCAGCTGCACACAGAACACTAATCAAACGCGCTAGTGTAGTTTTGACGTAAGAAACGTAAATATTAACTCGTATTTCTTTCGGATCCAGGATTGTTTAAGGGAAAAAAAACAGAGAAGCATGCCGTTATTTCCACCCCTGAGGTGTCCCACAGTCCAACTCTCCAATGGTCTGGAAATCCCAATACTTGGATTAGGTCTGTATTACGCTTAAGACAGGTAAAGAGTCAAAAGAAAATATTTAGAATGTGTTCTCATATTAAATTGTCTTTGTGTTTTTTGTGTTATGTGTTCATGTTGTCTAATTTGCTTTGAAAGGCACAGCTGCAAGTTCTCTATCCCAGGGGTGTCAAACTCATGATCTGCAGGGGGCCATACAAGTAAACTCATTGCAAGATTAAATAGAACCAATAAAAGTATTAAACGAATTTCACTTTTACAAAGTATATTATGAATAATCTCAGTTTTTAAGAAAGGTATCTGCAATTTCAACAATACTTTTACTCAGTTAAGCATTTATTTAAGTGCATTATGCATAAGAACTGATCTCAGTGATTGTACAATGTTGCAAAACATTTATTCACAGTTTTTGGAACTTAAAAACGCTGTCCTGCATCACAAAATACAACAGACAAAAATTAAGAAAATATTTAAAATCAATTTTCAACATCTGGGAAGCAATTTGAACAAGTTATCTGGCTTCACACATTTGAAATCTTAAGTGTCAGCTGTTTTAAACAGACATTTGATTAAGTACATTTGTTGATGCATAAAATGCATACATTTAGAAAAACTTGCATACATAATATGTATGTATGTTAGCATGCACGAGAAATATGAGGTTGCCAGGGCCAAAATAAAAAGCTGGTAAAGCATAAAATCGAACTTGTTTACAGAACCTGAAGCTCAGTGCTGCCATCTGCTGTTAGTTCCGCTGCAGTGTTGCATCATGTTGTGTGCTCTGAATAAAACACAGCGCCCCTCGTGGACAGTATAGGAACTGCAGATTTTCAATTAAACGAAGTATATGTTTTTTCATGAATAATGATAATGTATTTAGCCCCCGGGCCGGACTAAATCATTCGGCGGGCCGTACGTTTGACACCCCTGCTCTATCCTGTCACTTTCTGTATAGTATTATGTATGTGCATGTTATACTGCAATTGTCCACTGGGGGCAATGAGAGCGAGTTCTTATCTGTAGGCAGTACTGTTCTGAAGAAGAAGTGGAACCTGTGAATTATCAAAGGAGTGAAAACAGCTATCTGACGAAAGGATGTGAATATAAGTATTGAACAAGAAACCGCAAAATAAATTAACATAATTTCCAAGAAAAGTTTATTTGTAATGTTCTAAATATTTATATACGTTGTTTGCAAAGCCATTAAATACACTGCTGCAAAACAATTAATCGGGATCGATACTCATCCAGAATTGTGATTTTAACAACGTTTTTGCTGAAACACATGAGGGTATTGGAACAAGTTCACTGTCCTAATGTCTGAATTGTAAATCATTGTCCAAAGTGTATTTTGAGGGAAGCTTGTATTAGGTTTTTGTCAAGGTTATAGAATTCATAGCACAACTACAAGTAATTTGTTCACAACTTAATTCATTTGGTGATTATTTTGAAGTGCCACAATTAAAGGAACTGAATGTATAGTATAACATGCACAGTATTATACTAAGTGTAGCATTTTGTTGGGTCTTTTTGGTAGTGGTCAGATGATTTTTTAATTTTATTTATTTTTTTGACTTTCTTATGCTTTTCTGTAGAATTTGCCTCATTCCTAACAGCTTGACAATCATCATTTTTGCACCAAGACTGCAATTCCCTGTCCTTAAACTCATACTATAGCATGCTTTAGCCATTCTTTGCAAGGTTTGTGGAAAAATGCATCACATTTTGGGTCTCTCAAGAAATAGTCGAAGTGCTTCACCCTTAACAAAGTTGTATTGTAAAGTTGCCAGGACATGAAGCTTTCAAATATGCTGTGCTTTTCCACCTGACTTGTGGCAGACCAATGGGAGAAGTCCTTGGCCCCCTCCTTCTTGACGTTGTTGTGCATCATCATCAAGAAAACTTTTTTTTAAAAGATTTACATTAAAAGCCTGTAAGTCAAAGACAGTAAATTTTCAATAGTATTTCTTTATTTCAAAAACATCTGAGAGATCAAATCTTCAAAGAAGGCCACAATGTTCTGCATCTGTTCTGTTGCCTCCGTTTCTTCAGGTCTCATCATCAGAGAATTTTAGTTTTTTTGTTTTTTGACTGTCAGGTACATCCCATCATGGCGGATACTCACACGATGCCATCGTGTACGCTCTCACTGAATGTGGTATTCGCCACCTTGACACAGCAAAGCGCTATGGCTGTGAGGAGAAGCTGGGCAAAGCTATCAAAGAGAGCGGGCTGCAGCGAAGTGAACTATGGCTCTCTAACAAACTCTGGCCTGGGGACTATGGATACAAAGCTGCACAAAAAGCTTGCCTGGACTCCTGCACAGCAATGGGGGTTGAATATTTTGGTATGCGGTACAATGTATATAGCTTTGTAAAACAAATGTAATTTAGTCAATGTGCTTGTGTTTTGTTTGCTTTTGTAATGGTAAGGTTTTCTCTCTCTTTTTTTTAGATCTGTACCTGATGCATTGGCCAGAGTCATTAAAACCTGGTTGTTCTAACCGAGAGATTAGAGCTGAGACATGGAAAGCTCTGGAGGACCTTTACAAAAAAGGTAGAAGGACTAGATGTGAACATTAACCTGATTTCACGGGGGCAGCATGTTGCAGAAACTTTGCTCATGCTGTTAATCGTTGCACGTTCCTGAGATTTTCTATCATTTTAGTTACTTTTAAAACACAATTTGGAACATTTCCCGACTCAGACTTGGACAGTTTGCCGCTTCAGTGATTTTTAGGTCACATAAAACATGTTCTATAATGAGTAACTATTCCAAGGGAAGACTTGTGAGTCGACTGATTTCTCAAGCCTATGCATCAATCCAAACCCAACCTAGTTTAACGCAACAAATGTATTTAATGACCTCCAGAGATTACAACCCCACTTCTTTCTCAGCTAGCTCCATCTGAAATGTCCGTCAGCTTCGTTTAACTTGTTTGCACAATTGTTTTTTTTTTTTTTTTCAATTTTAGTTATGACTTTAATTACTTTACAGATGTTTCCCAATCACAGCACAGACTCTTGCGCTTTCTTCTGTCTTCTGGAATTGTGTCTGTAGAGCCAGAACACAAACCTAGACGTAGCGCAATGTTACAGCTACAATCTGACCTTATCATTGCAGGGATTTGTCGTGCTATTGGGGTGAGTAATTTTCTGGTCCACCACCTGGAGCAGTTGAAGGAAGACTGTAGTGTGGTGCCACATGTTAACCAGGTAATTTTCCCATTCGTTCAGTTCATTTAAGTGTATTTATTCTTCAGTTAGAGGATTGGATTAGATTAGATTAGATTCAGGATTGGTAAACTTTTAAGATAGTTGTCTGACTCCCTGCAATATATTTTTTAATGGTCTTTTCACAGATGCTTCAAAACATTGCTCTGCTCATTTAATAACTTTGCTAGGTGGAGTATCATCCTTTCCAACAGCCCAAACACCTGATGGAGTACTGTCGGAAGAATGGGATAGTGTTTGAAGGCTACAGTCCCCTGGCCAAGGGTCAAGTCCTCAATGATCCTGTTGTACAACAAATAGCAAAAAAGCACGGACGGACGACTGCTCAGATCTGCCTTCGCTGGAGTATTCAGGTAGTCGCATTGTCTTGTTGCTGCAGTAGTTTTTGTCTCTCTTCTTGTTGTTAACCGAAGTTATATTTTCTAAAAAATTATTCCCCAGAATGGAGTTGTCACTATTCCAAAGTCCATCAAGAAGAACAGGATACAGGAGAACTGCCAAGTGAGTTAATGAGCCTGTTGTCTTTTGAGCCTTATTAACATCCATACAGTGAGGAAAGATCTTGGTCCGGTGAACTAAGGATGATATTTCTGTCAATTATAGAGTTTTACCTTCTAAATGATTGGATCTTCACCAGGCTCTAAAATGATTTAATCTAAATGGCACAAAACAGATTTAGCTTACAATAAATCACACTAAAGATTTCCTGTTTTAGGCTAGTTAGGATGTCGTAATTTTAGTTTTCTAAGTTCAGAGTAATGAGTAATATTAATATTTTAGTTTTCTTACATTTCAAAGGTTTACATAAAACGTAGTACTTGTTAGAACCACCTTTTAAACTGCAAATCTTAGGTCAAAAAATTGCATCTTTCTGCCAACATCCCTCAAAGATTTGATCAAATTGCAGCCCATTCCTCCTGACAGAACTATTTTGAGGTATTTGCCTTAAAATACATCCAGAAACGTGCCTCCATTTATTAGAAATGTTGCAAGTTAAAATCAGAACCTTGCAAAGTTGTTTAAAAGACATAGTGATCTTTGGCCTAATCTTTAAAATTTAATGAAAAAAAGTGATAAAACTTCTTATTCTAGCCTTTATTTTACATTTCACACCGTTGCATTTCACTTTCTGCCATCTTGTACACAGGTGTTTGGGTTCCAACTTGATGAGAAAGACATGGTTGCTTTAGGAAATCTACATGATGGACGGCATGTAAGTTGGGATCCTACAAATGTGGATTAAAATTTACCAGGAAAAACAAAAAGAAGAAAAATCCTGGTAATAACTTTGAGTGTCAGCTGGGGAAATGGTCTTTTTATAGGGGGACACTGATGTGGATTTTCTTTAAGCCTTAACTTCGCTTGAGAAACTGCATGGGAATTCAATGTGGTTAGCATGCTTTTTGTAGTTTTTCCTCCTTTAAAGTTTCGTATTTAAAACGTGACAATTTCACTTTTTTGGTATTATTTGAAGTCGATTATCTTCTATAATTGTTGCAGTACTTCCATCATTGGATACATTTTTAGAATCAATCTTCAAATTGTGTACAGTTAATGTTGGGAATAAATGTTATGTTTTCAACCGTGTCAATTAATTTAATAAATAATACTCTTATACATTTGGTTTTCAAAGTCTAAAAATCAAGACTATGAAACTTACCAGGAGTAAAATACAGTTATGTGCTTTAATATTTGGTACATGATCCTTTTGTAAATGCCTGCATCTCAATTGATGGGACTTAAAAGCGTAAAAACATTTAAATAAAAATAAAAGTATGTCAAGTGTGGCGGTACTGTTTCATATTTTGCAGAAATTTAGGAAGAACTCGCTTTTACGCGAGTTGTTGAATGATCTACAACACGATTTATGATGCAAAAGGTTCAAACACAACCCATACTGGATCTGAACAGAAACGTCTGGAGCGCCAACCATTGGGGAAAAAAAATATACTGAACTGTGTGGAACATTGCTGAAGTTACACTGCTGTAACACAGCAGTGCTGTGCAGCAGTGCAGTTACACTGCTGTAACACAGCAGTGTAACTGCTGCTGCTGTAACTTCAGCAACTCCTACATTTCTCTTTAACTTTTTAGGACACAAAAGGACGAGAAAAGCCTTAGTTAGCAATATCATTTAATCTTTCCCCCTCAGAATCACTGTTGCACATAAGTTACATTTTTTTTTCAATTTCACAGGTTCTTTTTTCCTTTCTTCAAACTTCCAGTTTGAGCTCCCTCTCGTATCAAACAAACACAAAAAAAAAGAAAGCAGATTGTATTATACAAAAATGCAAACCAATTTTCACACAGTGAATTCTCTTACAAAGTCATAAAATGGCGTATTAATGGCTACATCCACATTGGAGGAAGATAATTCTAGACATTCCTTAATGGAGTATAATATACATATAAAAACCTTTTTTTTTTTCTTTTTCTTGCTGAAATCAAACCTGTACCTTAATTTAAGAGATATTTTACAAGGGAGTAATAATATAAAAATCCATTTGTGAATTTCCTCAGAAAGTCTGAGAATAAAATGTGAGCCTCAAACAGCAGTAACAGAGGTCAGTGGTCAAGGGTGTGGGTGGTTGTTTTTATCATCAAAAGGGTGTAGGCAGCAGTTTCACTCAAAACAAAACACACAAGATTGAAATAAACATCTTTGCCATTTACTATAAAGAAAACTTCCCTCATACAATCACTGCACAAACGCTCTGCTAAGTGGATAGGTGTGTTAGGCTCATTCAGACCTGCGGTGACCCATCAAGCAGAACAAGCTTTTTGGTAGTTTTGGCTTACTCAAACTTAGAGCTCATTGGTACGACTCTAAATTGTGATGTGTTTGGGTTTTTGTTTTGTTTTGTTTTTTTTTTTCTCAGATCTAACGCTCCTTGAACAAATAATGTAAAAAGAGCATTTCAGAGGAAATGAAAGCTAAGAAACTTCCTGGTTATTGTCACTGGAGCGGTAGTGGGATGAGGGGGAGAGAAGACCCAAACCTGTTCTAAAATCTCAACACTACGACCAGGTACAGCACAATTAAAGGGGAGTAACCGAAACAAAAACAAAAAAAACATAAGGAAATAAAAAATAAAAAAAAAACAAAGAAAAATGAGGGTACGTTTCCTACAATACAATCTAGCACACACGAAAAAACATCTCCATATAAATTTTTCCAAAGTTACAGATTTTTGTCTTCTTCGGAAGCATATTCTATAAAGAACAACTTTGTTTGAACACAAAAAGATTTAAGTGAACACACGTCAATGCACACAGAGGTCCTTCGTCTGGAAAAGGATAAAGTCTGTGTTGGCAACCAGTGGACAGAAAAACA
>NW_006800141.1:547961-578969 GCF_000485575.1 Poecilia formosa
AAGCACCTGACGTGTCCATTTTGGCCGAATAACGGGTGAAATTTATGTGTTTTCCCTCCACAGACGTCTGCGTCTGGCCAACCTCTCGTTACGATTTTGGGGGTGAGCGCCGAGCCACACGTTAGCTCTTTCCTATATTAAAGTCACATTACAAGCTCCTTGAAATGTATGTGATGTAAAAGTGCTTTCTCACTTGTGCACCTCTGCATGTAACAGTTCAAACTACAAGTACGGCCCTACAGGCAAACGACCTGCTTTTTTTTTTTTTCCTGGGGGGAGTGAGAGGGTATTAAGTTTAATTCTGCTTTTATGGCGTTTTATCAATTTTAATAAATATACACATGCTGTCATCATCACCACCATTTATTTTTCCTGATGTATAAATTTTGAGCTTTGTTAATCAAATACCAGTACAAAAAAAGAAAAAAAAAAGAAAGAAATGACACAAAAGAAATGTTATTATATGCTCTGGTTTCCAGGCAAGGAAAGTCATAAAAAAGCTCATTCACAGAACAAAAAGAAAGAAAATCATCACGGCAGATACTGCTCATCTTCTAAATAGAATGGGTGTATGTGTGCCTGTGCATGCTTTTCAAATGAGCATCTTGTATGCGTTTGTTTGTGTGTGTGGTGTGTGTGTAAGTGTGTGTACATAAGTGTGTGTTCCTATGAGCAGGAGTGGACAACGCCATTCTTCTGCATCTCTGAACCAGCAACAACTGGATCAGAACACATGCTCAATCCAGCCGTCTTATTGGTCAGTGACATCATGGACCCGCCCACTGCATTTTCTTGCAGACTGCTGGAGCCGTTGGACACTTCGCTGAATGAGAAGTGGAGAAAGAGAGCTGTATAAGCACATATAAGAACAAAAGACAGAAAAAATGCAAGAAAAAAAAAAAAGACATATTAAAAGACACCAATTTCTGCTACATATGCATGTCATGGTGCCTTTATTTCCTGGCTGCCATAACTTCACAACAAAATGATTCCAATACATAGCAGCAGAGGGAAACAATTTAATCAATTACCTCCAAAACCTGAAAGGGGAGGCTGAACAGAAACTGCAGCGACTTAATATAAGAATGTAGAATTTGGCCATCTGATAAAAAATGAATGTCTCCTACAAAGTTGAGCTAAGGTTATACTCACCCGAGAGCCAGAGAGATTTCTTCCAGCTGGTTCTCGTGCTCTGGTTGTCCATTCTCTGCAGGCTGCATTTTGTACTGTTGAACATCATGAGCTACTTGGTTTTCCTGCTATGGAGAGAAACATAAATAAATACGGAAAAAAAAACAAACAAAAAAAAAAAACCCTCCCATCAGTAGAGGTGTCAAATAATGTAAGGTTTGTCAAGCATCTGTACTAAGGTATTAATTTTTCTGACAATTTCTTACTTTTACTCCTTATATCTTAAGACAAATATTTGTGCTTTCCACTCCCTGGATTACTTTCATGGTGGGGGGGGGAAGGAGTGAAGCCATTTTAAAATGTCCACCTCATGGACAGAAAGTTTGTCAAAGTGGTGGTAACGCAACAGTCAGATGCCAAAAATACCAAAAACAGAAGAAAAACACATTTGTGTGTGAGAAAAACATGAAGTAACATTGCAAAATAAAGGAAAAACTAATTCTGAGGCTTTCCGCATCAACGGCCTTATTTAAAGGATAAGACTGCGGATATATCGGCTCATATGTTTCCAGGTCGTCTGCTCAACAAACGAACAACGATTTGTGGCAAATGCTCTGTTTTATCAACCATGAGTTTCTGGCATTCAAGAACTTGCCATCAAACCTTCTAAAACACAAAAAGGTAAGCTTGTATGTTTGGGTGTTATTTAGTAGTAGTCATCTGTGTTGTAAGACATTTTGTATGACGAAAACTTTTTTAGTATTTTAGACTTAATTGAAGGTCATTTTGTATTACTGAAAGTAAAATTACTTTCTTTTTGTCTTTTTGTTCTCGGGTCCAAAATTTGTACTTTTATACCTTTACTTAAGAAAAGGAGTTCAATCTGTCATTTTACCAGTTTTTTCATACAACTATTTGTACTTCTACTTCAGAAGAGAACATCAATACTTTGAACACATCTGCCTGTCAGCTATATTAGAAACCAGTCATACACGGATACAGAAAGTTTCCTACCAAAGCCATCTCTCGGGTCCTCTTGCCAATTTCTCTCTCCACCTGGTGGAGCTCCAAGCTTAACTGCTCATTGGAGACAGCTGGCACTCCGGCACCCCCTACTGGCCATTTGGGCTGCGGTTGCTGTGGAACCACTGCCGCTGAGCCCTGGCTGGGTTGCACAGGCTGGACGACCAATGCGCTGGCCTCCCTCTGCAGGAGCAAAGAGTTACTGGCGGCCTGCAGCATTGAGACAAAGTAAAGAGTGTGGAAACAGGAAAATGTGGGCAAAAAACAAAAATGCCATAAGATATATAAATCTAAACATTTTCATAACTTAATTTCATCAGAATCGAAAAGCTTTTCATTCTTCTTTTTTTTCCCACTTTAAAAGCACCACATTACTCAAGCTTAGCTTCAGATCCATCCTACATACCTCTATGTTGTGCATCTGAGTCTGTTGAGTGATCTGCTGATTGACCTGCTGCAGCTCAATCTTTAACTGTTCTCTATCTGGGGTTGTCATGGGAAGGCTGTGAAAATACAATGAACTGGTTCAACAACATTTCAACGTCTCAAGCTTACTTAAAGGCACTCATAAGACTTATTAAATCACATCAAAATAACTGGAAAATCAACAGAGGTGTTTGGGGGGAACAAGGGCTCACCGCTCAAAGTGTCCCTGAGAGGAGGAGGCAGTCTGGTGGGAGGGGTATGAAGCTCCAGCCCATGCTCCATGACTTCCATATGAGTAATCTACAGCAGGAAGATGACAGATATTAACGAACATCAGTCGATATCGCTGATATACCGGCTCATACATTAATTCAGAGATTAATTGAATTCGTGTACCCGATAGACAAAAGATGAATCCCATACAATAAAAATAAAAATGAATCAGTTAAGAAAAACAATTTTAGTGACTTTTCAGGGTTTAGTTGGAAATCCTAATTTAAATCTTACCAGGCATGGTCATGTGTTTAGAGTTGGGGTTCTGAAGAGTGGAAGCCATAGCTTGCACTGGGCCAGTGGTCTGATAGCCAGTCTTTGAAGTGCGGGAGATGGCGCCAAAGCGTGACACAGTGGGCTGGGGGCCAAAAGGTATAATAGGGTCATCATCTTTCACTTCTGTTCCCCTGCGAGGGGCCTCCAATGATGGCTCCCTCTGACCTTTATCGTCCACATTCTGACAGAAACAAAGAGGAGACAGGAAGAAGAGATCATGAGATCATTATATGGAGCAAAACAAAGTCCATCGACATTAGAGCTTGAATTAACGGTTGCTGAGTATAAACCAAATTAATGTGTCAAAAAGAAAACTTGTTCCACATTTCCCACTCCCAGCAGAAATAAATAGGGGTCACTCATCTGAACTTACCATCATCTCCATGGTACCAGGAGCCATAAGGTTCTTAGGTTTGGCATCCTTTGAGTTAATATAAGAGCCAATGGTTTCGCAGGACCAGGGCGAGTACTGCCCCGTGTAGTCGGGCTCTCTGCATTTCATCGTTTTGGAGCTCTCGTCGCCATACTGCACGCAAGAAAACAAGGTTATTAAAAACAGATTCTATACTGTCTAACAATGAGCTCTCGAACATTTTGACTCAATAAACACGAGTGCTTTCTGGAAGTAAACAGCACAATGTGAAAGTAGAAAATTTATACTGTGCTAACCTCAGGGGGGTAGTCGCTGGGGAAGGGATGTGAAAGAGTGGGGGAGGCAGCAAATGGTGGAGGAGAGATCACCTTCCTTTCTGCCAGCTGAGATAACAGTTCCTGCCGTCGTCGGTGGAGATAGTCCAGGCTGGGCTGTGAACCGCTGTATTGTGACCCCTTATGAACCAACACATACAAAAATACCACTAGTCAACTCCAGACGGCCTAGACCACCTGCATTCAAAACAAGAAATATTCACAGCTGACATACCCTGACGTAGGTCCTCATAGGTGGAGGCTGGGAACCCGGAGGATAGTAGCCGTCTGGGGCGTATCTGTCCCGGGAACTCGCTTCTTGGTGGTAGAGAGAGTTGGCCTGCCCCGCTGAGGGGGGCGGGACATCGAGGGGATCCCTCTGAGACGGATAAGGCTGAGGGGGCGGGGGAGGGACGTTGTAGGTACTGTGGTGACCTCTGTCATAGTGAGATGGGTGGGAGTAGGGAAAAGGTGGGCCAGAGTGCTGGGAGGGGTAGGGGCGGTCCGGAGTGCTGTAGCCGCTGTAAGGGTCATGGTAAGGGGGTCCTGACTCACTCGGCGGAGGGGGGTTACGGATGTATTCCCGGACATACTGTGTTGGCTGTTGGTAGGGATAACCTGAGCAAACGCACAAAAAACGTCAAGAATTTATTTTAAGATCACAAAATATAGATTTTTATCATCCTGGTTTAGGTAAAACACCATCATGCTTTCCTGATCATTTCTTCCACAGTTTACAGAACGGTAGTTGTCAAGGGTCTATAAAGATAAAATTCATGTGATATTCTTGAATAAGTCAAATACTTCTACAATATTAGGTGAAATATACAAAGGAGCTAATTATATTGTTTTATTCCCATTTTAGTTTGTTTAAAATGTGGAATCAATTTATACTTCTTTGTAGCTTTTCTGGCCCATGCAGCAAATGAGAACTTAACACTCAACAAAGACTCAGTTGTTTCTCTTTATTGTACTGTTGCTTTAAATTGACAGATTTTCTTGGGAAGTAAAACAAAAACCACACATTTGTCTTTGATAAGATTATTTGAACGCCTTTTTAAACCTACCTCCTGGGTACTGTGGCGGCTCATACTGAGAGGCAGGTGGGGGACGAATGTCATATACGTCACGGGGTTGTGGTTGGGGATAAACTGGAGAGCCCCTGGGGACCCCGGGGATATGCTTGACCCCTGTGAGGTGATCTGCTGGTATCCTGGGGTGAGCCATTGCATGAGGTGGCAGTGGTATACTGCTTTTGGGCATGGAGTCCAGGCTAAAGGAATGAAGCATTTCAGCTTTACACAGTGCACCCCATGTTCTTCTTTGGTTACAACATACCCAACGAATCTGTACATACACAGAAATCAGTGTAACTAAACGGTGCCGGTCAGTTTTTAGGCACTTACACATCTGGTGGCGATCCAGGAACACTTGGACTTCCTCCGTCCTGCTTGGCAGTTTTAGGCAGCAACTCATATGGGACTGTGTCGGTGCCGCGGGCGACTAATTGGGGCAAGTTCGGCGCGACGCTGCCATTGGTGACTGGTGAATGCTTTCGGGTCACCGTTACATCAGGAGTAAGGCCGTCGTCTGGAAACACCACTCCTGAGCGACCCGCCATGCGCTTATTCATCTTACGATACCTGGTGAACAATAAAAGGCTTTGCAAAAGACCAAACAAAATGCTGTAGAGATAGTGGACAAAGGTTTAACATATTTACACTTACTTCTCTAGTTCTTCCTGAGAGTGGGCAAAGGTACAGCTGGCACCGCGAGGACAGCCGCCTTTCTGCTTCATGTCACGACACATGTATGTTTTATATTTGCTGTGCTGAGGAGGCTGAAGAGAACAAGACAACATAACCTTTGTGTTGATGGAGCAACAAGTAAATACTTGTTGTCTGAAGACCTTTTGACATATTAAAAAGGCAAAACTTTCAATGTACAAGGAAACGCATTCGGTTTTTCGGTCAAGTCTATTTGAAGACTATTTGGAGAAAGGCTAAAATTAATCAATAAAATTAGGACAGACCAAAAGGATATCAAAATATTTACTGAACACCATAGATTTAATGCAGATCAGCATTTTTTTTTTTTTTAGGTTTACTTGAGTCTTTAAAATAATTATAAAACACTAACCTGTTGAGGATCAGCTCCTTTTTTGCTGTGGTTTTGAATGAAATCAACCAGGCCATGGACCACTGTTTTCACTGCTACCAACCCCTTCTCAAGCTGCTCCCATGTTGGCGGAGGAGCATCTGAAAAATTGGACATAGAAAGAAAAAAAAAAAAAGAGAGAGAAAGAAAATGAGAAAATTCATAAAGTCATTATTTAGATTTAGACAAAACTACACATTATTTGTACGGGTTCTTAAAGAACTTAGCTGACGACCACTTCATAATAACTTTCACACTAAAGTTAGTCAGTTTTTTTTTGTCTATGATGCGTTAAACATTTAAGTGCAAAGAGTTGCAAGAAGCCATTTAAAATGAAACTGAAAAAGCTGAAAAAAGCAAGAGAAGTTTAGCAGGTAAGTTTTGCACAGATACTCTGTTTTACCCTTCTGTGATTTAAACTTACACTGGCTACGATACTTCTACAGTTTTAGTAATGCCAACAATGCCAATGACAAGTACGGGATGCAAAATACAATAAAAAAATCCATAACCAACTTCTCTCCGTTTCATAATAAAAAGACTAAAACGTGGTCTTGCGTCACATCTCTTCCTAATTCAATTAACAGAAAAAAACACATTTTAAATGCTGTTTTTATATTTGATGTTACTGTCTTTGGAACAAAATCAGAGCATTTGAAACACAAAAAAACCATGACAAAATTCTGATTGGTGCGTCTTTATTCATCCAACTTGCAAGTTTCTAAAAGCAAGACAGTTGATGTTCGCGTGCTTCTTACCGGGACTGGGATCGATGTTTGCCAGCAGCTCTAAGTGGGGTCGTAGTCTGTTGAGGTTGGCTGGGTCCCCAGTCCTTTGCAGTGCAATTGTCAGCTCCTGCACACTTTGAGCAAAAGATGCCGGGGTCTGCAGCTGCAACGGAAGAAAAGACACAGAAAATAATGGCTTGCAAAAATCTCTTAATAACTGGGCTACTGTGACTACTTGAGTCAAAACTATGAATGCAGAAAATAACTGCTTTGTCACATACCTTATCTATGATAGACTGCATATGTGACTTGTGTGACTGATCTCCATACAACAGAGAAGACCACTGGTCAGGCGCGATGCGCAACCCCCCTTCCATGGCGATCTGAACAATCTGAGAGTCATGCTCCCGCCGCAGAGCCTCGTACGTACGAAACTCCTCTTTCAGCTGCATGAGAGATGAATCTTCATCCCGTTTGGTAACCTTCAATCACAGAAGAGGGAGACTATTTTAACGTCCTACATTCAACACAGTATTTTCTAAATAAATCACAGATTGCTAAACTCTTATTTCTGCGTAGACCATGTTACAGATATGTTGAGTGAACCAATCCCATTAAGCAGCACTAGTGTAACTCTTGTTGACGTACCTTGAAGCAGGAAGCTCTGTAAAGCAGCTGTACCACATGGCCTATGCTGGTTTTCGAGGCCTGAGGAAAGCGTGGTTCAAGCCTTTGGACTACAAAAAGAACCAACACTTTTCTGGACAAAGCCGAACCATCTTCCAAAGCGAGGAGAACCAACTTCAGGGCTTCCTCCTGCATTGCTGGTGTCGGAGAAGAGACAACGGTGATCATTTCTGAGTAACAGTGGATTTTCAAAGGCTTCTGAAATTTTAATTAAACACAAGCAGAATAATTTACTGTCTGTGTGGCGGTGTCACTTGACATGTAACAGACACCTACCTGGGCCTAGAAACTGACAGCCCCGTGCACGAACAGCGGCCCACAGATTAGAGGACAGCTGCTGGGGATTCTGGTGCTGCAAGATGAGTTCGGTGACAGTTCGCTCGCCAAGAGAGCGCGCCGCTCTCATGGCTCTGACCCGTCCCTCCTCCTCCACCAGCTGGCAGTGGACCAGAGTTACCAATTTCCTCTGCATGGGTCGACTCAGCATGCTTTGGGCTGTGCTGCTCAGACCCACACCTGGAAAGATATTTAATCACACATTACTTACAAACATTCGCCTCTAGAATCTCCAAATCTCCTAATTTTAATCATGGTACACAGCGATTTTCTCAGAACATGATATACCATATAGTACTCTTAATAGGCTATATAAAAATACTTATCTGTCAAATGACATTAACCTCTAAACCTGTGATTCCCTCATTACGGCGTCTTTCACAATTTCTCCTCAGCAACAATCTCACTGGTTATTTCTGAGATTCATAACTGCTGTGTTTTACAAAATATTGATGAATAATTTTGTTTCATTCGGATACTTTATAATCATAAGTTATAATGCAAAAAGTTAATTTTACTTTTGTTACAGAGGTTTTTTTCTATTCCAAGTGTGTCCAATCGTTCAATGTGCAGTTATTTCTCAATCTCATGTTAAACATTAACTTGGCCGAGTTTCTAAATGTTTTTAAAGAAAAACATTACATCAAGGCTTGCATAAAAGCAGCCATTACATATTTTTTTTAACCTGTTTAAGACGTTATTTGTGTAAATTATCTGTACACGTTAAATACAGGGATATGCCCATAAATCTGTAATTAGAAGGCAAATGAGGCAGAAAGTTTAAAATATTTTTACAGAAACACAAAACTTGACTTTTTTTTTTAGGTTCTTTGTATAATTCCCCATTAAACAGAAAAGCTAACATTTTGAACAAACTGTTATTTTCAGTATGAAACAGAAACATTTCAAAATGTAGATTTCTGTGTTTTACACCTGTGGGAACACAAAAGAGTTTACAATTTTGGCTGAAAAGTAGGTTATGCTGAATGAAGGCATCAAACAATAAGTTGGGTACCTCGGGTGTTGCTGAGGGGTTTGAGGTAGAGGGCCAGCTCCTCCACACAGTGTCTAGCCACCTCATAGTTCTGAGTGTCCTCTGGACTTGTAATCAAGGCAACCGGCTGAGCCTTGGGAACCTGGAGGGGAAAATAAAAGAGCAAAATTTGGTCACTATGTAGTGTGTTATATGTGTTTTGCACGGAAACTGTACTTACAGAGCACAAAACTATTATTTCTTGAAACATTTTAAAACAAAGAAAAAAAAGACCTAATTGTATGTCTGTACAAGCGAAGGTTTGCATCCTTATAGTAATAGTGGAATAAATATACTTCAGAAGCATTTAACTTATTACACCAATCCTGATCGATCTTATAGTTTTGCTGTCCTGATAACTAAACTATGCTCTAACATCTATTTAGCTTAACATACAAATATTAATGCAAATGATATTAATGACGACCAACAAAACGGTTACCCCAACGTTTCTGATCTATGACTGAGATCATGATGGTTTATTAAAATATTCATTTTTGCAAAAAATGTGATAGTAAAATTTGTAAATCTCACGTTAATTGCATAAATCTGCTGAGTATAATCCTTACTACTAAAGTAGTAAGGATTATAGTAGTACTAAAGTAGAACATGAAAGCTGCCTTTGTTATCATCTGAAATTATGTTTCTGAAGTCAGGTGTCCATTAATTATATACATTTTATCTTCTATTATTTTAAAGTCTAATGGTAAAATGTGCTTCTTTTACACACCACCTCTAATAAACCACTGTCGAGTTTGGGAAGAATGCAATTAATTAATAATATAATGCAATCCTCCATCCCTGGCACCTTAAACCCAGCAGGCTGAAGACCTACTTACTGAAGGTCATAACATTTGTCTGTTGCCACGGTCGCAAAACACTTTCCGACCAAGCCTTGTTCCCACATCGGTGTGATATGTGACATGAACAAGGCAGCAAGGTGGTTAGAGATTGAACCACCACTGCTGTTCCTCTGTCCAACGGGTAGAGTTGAGTTGATGAGAAGATGTGAAGTGAGCAGAACCAGAAGTAGAGCTCCTCTCCAACTACACTGTTGTCACTCGTCTGATTCCACAATGCTGAGTTAACAACAGCCTGAGCAAACATCAACAAGGCACTAAACCAACTTTGTTTGCTGTGTTTGAACAAACAAAGAGGAAAATCGCGAGCTCCACAGAGACATGCGTTTTTCCTTGATAGATAACTATATGGAGCAAACTGTGGTATGTTTTTGTACATTTTGTAACATGTTTAAAGGTTTTTTTTGCTTAGCTGGTACAGATCATATAATTTAAATAATTTAAAGATAAAAGACCAGAAGTTCATATACCATAATTATCATAAAAGTAAGTTAAAGTGATGATAGAGCATAAGATTATTGTTTTGTGCAGATTGGAAGAAGAAAGCCTCATTCAAAAAAACAAAAAAAAACAACAAAAAAAACACCCGTTAGATGGAAAAGTCAGACTGAAACAACAATCATCAGTCATCAGACAGACAGATCTTCAATGTTGAGTCATATGAACTGAAATAACAGACTGTGTACTACAATTACATTCATCTAAATTCTAAAATAAATAACCCAATTTATCCGCTAAATATTTTCATTGACATTCGTTTTTCACAAAGCGGGTCACAGCTCACCACTCAGAATAATACATTTAAACAACACTCATTTGAGAAAACACTGCTTCGTCTGCCAGTGCATCTGTTGATATTTGTCAAGATGGTTGTTTTTAAGTGAAAGAAGAAGAAAATAATAAAAGCTTTAGCTACCCTGTTAAAACATTCCTTTTACATTGCAACACAACATCAAAAGACCACAAGGAACCAGAGAGCTAGAGAAACATCCTAACTATTACAAAGTCCAGTCCAAGGTTTTCTCAAGTCATGCAACACAAAAACTCAGGTTTGTTGAACTTGCTTCACAGAATACATTTCAGGAAGATGTTTTAGCTTTACCTTAGGCAACTGCAGCTTAACTGTGAATCCCAGCTTGAATTAATCCATGTAATAATTGCTCATACTTGGATAAATACTATTGTGTTTTTATGCCCAGTACTGTTACTGCGGGGGAGGAGGTAGGTTTAATCCATCTGTTTTGTGTGATAATTGCTTAAACATGAGAGAACTGTCACTGTTTCGGTTTCTATTTTCTTACAGTTTTAACAACTAATTTAACACAGACAGTTAAAATGTATACGTTTTTTTTTTAAATTGAGTAGCTGTAATATCTCATGAGGTAATGTCTAATTAAAATGAAAGCAAGGCAAAAATGGAAACAAAGATTAAAACGCTAGACACGAGACAGTCTTGTATAATTTCTGGCACTAAAGTTTAATTACAGAAACTGTAATTTGTTTTTGCTCTGTGTTCTGGTGGGAGGGAACAGATTGTTTTAATCAGTCCATTGTATGCATATTATTTTAAAAGACAAGACGGTGACTGTACTGAGGTTAGCATTTTATTATCTCTTCAGTCCCAATCATGAAAACCATATAAGACAAGAAACGTGTCTTAATAGCTCAATAGGTGACCAAATTCACTATGTGAAATTTGCCCATTATATTTTTAAACAATATGTTGAACAAAAATGTTGCATTTTATGTAGCCCTGACACGTTATAGAAAGGGAAGCCAATCATCTATTTTGCTGATTATACATGAACTAAGCAAATTTCAACTAAATTGGTTTACTGACGTGATAATCACACCAACTTATGGCTATAATGTCCTAACATGTTACCATCATTCATTCGGAATCTATTTTGCAACATTAAAACATGACTATCGATTGCTTCAGCTTTGGAAAGTACACACACTGGATCCTATTACTAAAATGTAATTTATACAAGTTTTACATGGACTTATGTCAAAGCATATTTATTAACTGAGAAGGAGAAGAAAATGTACAAGGAACTTCTCTGTACATATGTAACATTATTTAGTCAGTCTGGTGTCATATGGCGTAGCATCAGCACACACCATCACCTAGACTGCATCTGACAAACCATCAGTTTTACGATTGATGCACTGAGAGTTTCCATTACGGCACTACCGACGCCATCAGCTGTGCCTCAAGGAAGAAAAAAAACACACAAAAAAACGCTGTGCCTCACCCTGCTGATTAAACATTGCCACACAGAAATACAGCTCTACACATTGTTCCAGCACTCAGTAAACCAATAAAATACAGTTCATTGCTTAATGAGGTTGGTGTGACACATTAAAGGAATCCCTTTAATGTGTTGTCTTAAGCTGTTCTGCAACCCCAATATTACCTTTAGGTCCATGCATTGAGAGGATCTTTGCACAGACAATGTGAACTGCTGCACTTGTTTGGTAATGAATGACAAATCCAACACAGGCTCATGTCTTACCTGGCCTCCCACCAGCTGCAACAGGGCTGTGTTCACAGGTAACTGTTCGATGTCTGTGCTGATGGCCGTCTGGTCAAAGGGACAGGCCTTGCGGTGCAACTTGTTCAGGCACATCTTGCACACAGTATGTCCACAGCCCAAGCTGATGGGCCGGCGAACAGTCTCTTCAAAGGTCTGTGTGCAGATTGGGCACAGCAGAAACTCTGTCCATTGTGGCGCTTGCACAGGCATGGTTATATGTTGGTGGGATGGGTGTGTATATATAAATGTAAGTAAGAATTAACACAAAGGAAAAAAAAATATAATAATTATATATATATAGATATATGGAAGATTCCACTGGAATCAAGATTTGTTTTTTTTTCCGAACTAAATCGTTCTTAAATGTCCTCACACATTGTGGATGGTGGATCACATCTCGTGATGAATACTGCAGGAGAGAAAAAAAGAAAAGAGGAAATTGTTAAGATCTTCGGTAAATTAAACGATTTAGCAAACATGTCAAAATGTTGTGACAATTCAATCAACTCAACTCTTTCCAAGCCTACAAAAAAAAAGACATGTTATGCATTTCACTGCAGGCTACTGTGTTTTTAATTCCTATTCATCACATAACCAAGGCTTATTGCTGCAGTTTTAGTTTAACAAAACTAAATAGTCTAAAAGCTAACGTTTTCAAGTACCTTTATTCCAAAAAGAAACTGATGTATAATGAGCACACAATATGCAGTTTGTATTTAAAGTTGTACACATAAATAAACTTCAGAATTTATTTGTTTTTACACTGGAAAAAATATGCAAGTTGAATGTCTTTATTCCATGGCAGAATATCCTTTGTTGTTGTTTATAATGGTGAAAATGTCATTGTATATCAGTTATCACTAGCTTTTGGTGAAATAAGAATTCTATAACTAATCAAATTTACAGATGTTTATTCTAGCCACTAAACTGGTAAAACATCCAGTGGCTAAACAAAGTATTCAATTTTTTTTAGATTCTGGGTCACAATCTCCGTTTCACATTTAAATTAAAGGCCATAAATTATTCTTGAAATTAAGCTTTTAGTTTGTTTTAAATCAGCAGATTATGCTGGTATATTCTTCAAATCTTCTTTTTTTGTTCGTGCAGATGAAATCGTTTGTCTTCACAGACAACACTTTTGAGCAATTTGCTAACATCTCTGATCATATGTATCTGAAAACAATCTAAACAAGTAGGTTTACGATTTTACCGTCGTATAATATAGTAAAATTACATTTTCTCTGGCGTACACAGCTCACCCATTACAAAACAAATATTAAATATAAGAAGACATGCTTAAAATCCACAACCGAAGTGAACGAGAAAAACAACAGCTGTGGGGCCTGCAAACAGGAGCCTGTAACTACTATGACTATGGACAAAGGATACCGAGCTAGCCGTCACCGAAGTCCCTAAAGCAAGATGCCAAATTTCGCCTTTAGGAAGTCGTAACACTACGACTTCAATGTTGAGAGTTTGTGTAATTTATTCGATGAGCATGACACATAAGGTTTTTGTGTTTTGTTGTAAATGATTCTGTGTATGTGACAAACTAAGCGATTCGCTGGCTAACTACTAGCGAAGTAGGCTATGGGAGGCTAGTTGGCTAGCTTAGCTAAAAAGTAAACGGCGTTAGTTCAAAGCAATCGATTTAACTGTTTTAGGCATGGGTTTATTTGGCTATAACGTAGTTATTATCCTCAGTGTCACTGTAGATTTCAAATTCATATTCTGTCGAGAACTCTAGTTGCTATATATATCTTTGGTCAAGAAAACGATAGGTAGCAGACTATCGCTTGACTTGCTGTGATATTATGTAACGCTAGCATCTGGCACTAGCAAACAAACATTTAATGTAAATGTATTTGTGTACATAATGGGCACCCATTTCAATACAATATGAAATAATATTTGAAGTTCTCGTTATTGACATGCGTTAATCCAGTCTTAGAGATGGGTTAAGGAACGCTTCTTGTAAAAAGAAACACCAAGGGCTAACAGGCTAACGAACAAATGTTAGCAACTCCTCCCTTTAGCTAAATCTTTATGTCTGCTACTAACCATCGCTATGCGTCATTAACTTGACTAAACTAACACTATGGCCACTAATGTTACTTTCACGTGATAATAAAATGATAATTATCGTTACTACTCACTTATTCCAAATGACTTGGAAGTATTTCATCTTTCTTTACAAAACTGTTGCGATATTTTCCTGCCATGTCGACTCTGCAGCTTCGCTGCTGCCGATGTTTCGGGGAGGTGCACTGTCAACAGTCCTGCTAGCCGGTTAGAGCTAGCTGGGCCCGGACGTGTTTACGTGCGTGTGCTTGTGCGCGCGCAACCATGTCTAAATAGCGCCCTCTGTTGACATTGGACGACATGCACAACAAAAAACTGAGACATGGTGGTTCGTTTTAAATTGTCTTTGTGGCATTCGACAATTATTTTTTATTTTATTTTTTTTTTTGTAATTTTCAAGGAACTTCAGAAAATTAAACTTTGTGAGTCACATTTTACAATAGTGAAATCCAAAGATCTGGTCATATTTTCAGGTGGGCTGCATGTTGCACAGTTACTGTTGCTTTGCAACAAGAAGGTCAAAGTTTCAAATCTCAGCCTTAAGGTCTGTTTATATGGAATATGTGTATCGTGTGTGGGGTCTCTCTGGGTACTCTGGATTCCTCCCACTGTTAAGGTAATTCGTGTCTCTAAACTGCCCTTAAATATGATTGTGAGAATGCATGGTTGTCTGTGCACTACTGCCCTCTGACAATCTGCTCAGGGTGTATCCCGTCTGTCGCCCAGTGACAGCTGAAGACAGGCACCAGCAACAATTATTGTTAATGACAAAAGAGCTGAGAAAATAAGATCAATTGCACAAGAACAACAAAGATGTGTGGATCTGTAAAGGAATAAAGTTGTTTTGCAGTGCCATATTGAATAGAGTTGTTAAGGTGACACTCAGGTAGCACTAATATGGTTTTATATTGAAAAGGAATGCTACAAGTGGGATGTTTTCTTTGAGAGTTTTGTTTCTTTGAGGAAGTCAAAATGATTTGCACTATATGCCCTGTCAATGTTCGAGAAATGTTGGTGTGGTGCAGGAGATATGCCTTTCTTGTGTGCTTGTGTGACGAGTTTAATGTGTTAATTTAATGTTTTTCATCTTATAAATAAAAAGCTTTCTAGTTAATGTAACCAATACAATGTAGTTCATAATTGATAGAAGAAAGCTACTTTCCAACATTCAGCATTTTTCAACATTCCCTCATAGTTTTCTGAAGCATTGCATTTTGTGTGAAAGTCAAGAAATGAAATTTGGATCTTATCTGCAGACCAACATCTTCCACATGACTGTTGTGTCCAATACATAGATTTTGGCAAACCGTAAACATGGGATCTAATAACTTTTTTCAGTAAAGTTTTCTTTTTGCACTCTTCAATAAAGGTCATCTCTGTAGAGTGCATGGCTATAAGCTGGCCTGTCAACAAGTTCTCCTACCTGAGCTGTAGATCTCTGCTGCTCCTCCAGAGGTGCTATAGACCTTTTAATCTACACAATGTGTTTTGTCTGTTTCTGCAGATGATGCAATCCTTTAAATAGACAACCATTTCTTGGTGGTTGGCAATTACTACACAATCTTTCCATTTTCTGATGATGCATTAAACAGTGTGAGATTGCATAACCTCATCAAGGCTTTCAACTTGTTTACAACTTTATATCTGACCTGTGTTTGCCGTTGACCACAGTCTTCTTTGTTCACTGTTCACAAACAAACCTCTGAGGTCTTCACATGTTTATTTCTACTTATATTAAATTAGACGCACAGACCTCGCTTAAAAGGTATGTGACTTCTGAAGGCAAGAAAGTGTTGAGGAGTGAGGTAACATTACAGATGGGCTCTATAGAGACGGGATCACATCAGGGATCCTCTCTGGAACCTTTTCCAGTTTGCATTGGTGATGGACATGTTGACAGATGGGGTCAGGCAGGAGGCCCCATGGAGTTTGATGTTTTCAGAGTACACTGTCATCTGTAGTTAGAGTCGGGAACAGGTGGAAGAGAGTCCAAAGAGGTGGATGTATACTCTGGAGAGAGGAGGAATTAAAGTGAGTAGAAGCAAGACAGAATGCATGTGGACGAGCAAGAAAGAGACATGTGAAGAACAGTGACGCTCCAAGAGAACTTCGATAAAAAATGGATGAGTTGAAGTTGCCATGAGCAACTGTTCAAAGCAATGGTCATGGGTGAAGAAGATCGTACAGGTATGGAGGAGTGGATATACACAGGTGCCAGGAATGATTTGTGACAGAAGGATAGCTGCAAGAGTTAAAGGTTTGATTGACAAGATCGCAGTGAGATGTGCCATGATGTATAATTTGAAGGAGATAGCACAAACAAAAACACACAGTGTAGGAAGTGACAGAAGCCAGAGATGTTAAATTTTTTATTAGGAGTGATCCAAAATAGACAGGACTAGACATAAGCACATCGGAGGGACAGCTTAAGTTGAAAGATTTGGAGACCAAGTTGGAGAGGCGGGGAGATGGCTTAGACACGTGCAGTGGAGGGATAGTGAGCATATCAAACAAAGAGAGTTGCATTCAGAACTGCAAGTGAGGAAGAATGGAGGAAGAACGCAGGCTTATAGATTTAGCAAAGACGTATATGCAGAGGAACGACATGGCAGAAGGGGTTGAGTGAGATGGAGACAAAGACAAAGTTTGTCCTCAGCCATACAGCCTTACATGCAGAATATCTTTCTTGATTTTTGTATGATTTTAATGCAAAGAGTGAAGGAGACAAGTTTGACTCTATTATAATACTGTAGAGCCTTGTTGCGCAATTTTTTAATGCCTTCATATGTGCTGACAGCATAATAAAACTCCACACACTATACATGTGCCTTTGATTTTAATGTGACAGCCCAGGACGATCAGTGCCCCCTTCTGGCCAGCTTTCTCCAAAACATTCTGGATGCGCCCCTGCCTGAAACTCCAAATACCTCAATTTCAGAAGAAAATATTGAAGACGTTGGGTGTGAAAATCCGTTTCAACTCTGTTTTCTGCAGCAAAAAAATGTTTGCTTGGAAGAGAATAATAGACTGGTATCCGTGGTGATACAACAAAAAGGAAATTATGCAGACGCAAAAAATAAACAAATACAAAAACTAACAAAAAAAATCACGTAGAACAAAGGTGTTACAAGATTATCATAAATACAAAGGAAACAATGAATTGTTCCTTATAGTTTCTTTTGTTGTTTTCCATATTTGAGCTCAGATCTAGTGTTGTATTGTCCAGCATGATTCAGGTTGACATACTCCCCAGGCAGAGCGGAAGGATAAAATTAGACGGAGGGATGGATCAGCTGTATATAATATCCAGTAAGAATCAGCTGACACTTGTTTACACAAAACAAACTGTGACTTGCATTCTGTCTCAGTCGCAGATTCAATCTGGAAACGGGAAAGCTGGCAGTATAAGGATTTTTTATTTTTTTTAATTTTTTTTAATTTCCCCTTTACTTTTCTCCCTCCTTTTCATTGGGGGCATTATTGCATCGTGGGAATAACACAATGTGCACCGCGCTTACGCAACAGAGATCGTCACTCGGCAGAGGGTTTGCGGGGCAAGGACGAAATTAAAGCGAGCATTTTTGAATTCCATTTTTGTTAATCCCACTGATTTTCTGAAGGGATTAGCGGACCGAGCATGATAGAGGCACCGCTGGTTCGCCTGGCACCGCTCGGATCGGGAGCTGCAGACAGTAAGTGCAACACAACCTATAGGATCCAGAATGCACTGAGAAATCTTTTTTCTTAGTGCTTAGTCCTTTTCCATTTTCTCTCTTTCTGTCTTTCTTTTCTTCTTCTTCTTTTTCCATCTTGATCTGCTGGGGATATATTGCTGTTACTTATGCCTTTATTTTCTTACTCTTGTTAGTGCCTAAGAATGAGAAGGCGCGCTGAAATTCCCACCAGATTGTTTTGGCGCACGTTTTGTTGAGATGTACTTTAATTTTTTGATATTGCGCAAGAATTTATCTCAACTTCAGCGTGATTTTAGATGAGTGGACTGAAAAAAAAAAACACTTTTACATATTTATCCAGATACGCTTTTCATTTTTGTTAATGCTTTACATCCTGGTTTAGTTATGAAGGACCCATTTTACTGATAATATTTAGCAATATACAAGAAAGGACGTAACAATAAGTCATGGTTCTAAAATACTTAACTAAAGCATTTTTTTTAATTGAGCAACTCTTTCCTTTTCTTTGTTTTGAATGAATGGCACAAACAGAGAACTTATTTGGTGTTTAACACCCCCCTATTCAACAAAAGAAAATAAAACATCTTATACTGCTTAGGATTGTAAGGTCTCAGTAGCAGACAGCAGTTGCTTATTCTCATTCTAAAGGATTATCCTGTGCCCTGCAAAGTAATCACTGGATAATGCAACGTGACTGAATCCACAATAAAGATCTCCTCTCAGGAGAGAAAGAGCAACCAGCGATGAATATAACGGAAATGTCTCAATCATTCTTGTGAGTAACAGTTTCTAATTCTCTGCTTTATTTTTTTTTTTCCCTTCAGAATATTTCAGAGCCTAACCCCTTTTTCGTATCGCCCGACCAATGGATGAGGAGAGATCTGCAGGTAATGTTCTTTCTAAGTCCACTTGCCCTGTACCGACTGGCCTTCCCATCAACTGGGGACTCATCACTGGCCCTGTACCAGAGCCTGTTTTCGGAGCATCTTCTTTAAAGACCTCGCTGCCTCCTCACCAGAGTTCAGCCTCGCATGCACTACAGACCAAAGTGAAGTCGTTGACTCAGAGAAGAACAAGAGGCAGGGAGCGAGAGAAGGACAGAGAGAAGTTGGACGCAGGCGAGATGCGCACAAGTGGCTCCCCTGGGCAAAATTCACCTGAAGTGCTCCTGAGGCAGAGGCAGAGAGCCAAAGGCCAGTTGTTTGTGCCGTCAACCTCCTGGCGATCAGGTGCTGCAAAAGACTTGAGCAGCAGCGATGAAGATGAGGAGGTAGAGGTTCAGGTTCGACTGGAGATCCACAGTCCTCCTGTGGACCTACAAACGGAGCAGGGGACAGAGGAAAGCGACGAGAAGTCAGAACAAAATGAGGGCCAGGTCAGCTGTTGTGGGCTCGAGGAGGGCACCAGTCTGGAAAGTCTCCTCTCAGATAACTCAAGTAGCAGCAAGGATGACCCGTTGCCTCCTCCTCCTCTGCCTGCCGTCTCCTCCTCCGCTTCAACTACGTCTGCTTCCACCTCGTCCTCTTCTTCAGCGAGACACTGGGCACCTCCAAAGGGCTTCTGGAGAGTAGCAAGGCCAGAAACATTGCTTCTCAATGGGGTCGGCCCTCACGACATAACCCCGACATTACCCTTGAAGGACTACACCCAGATGGAGGCAGTGGAAGCGGAACCTCAGTGCAAGTCCAAACCTTCTGAAGCAGTCGGCAGGAATGAGGCACAGAGTGTGGCTGAGGACACCGAAGCGGCGTCGGTGTTCAAACATTCAGATAGCGTGGAATTTTATCTGGACAGATGTGAACAAAGCGAGGCAGATGTGGCGGATTCAGCCAAAGGGCTGTGCAGTTCTGACAGCTGGGAAAGCACGTCTTCTCAAAGTGGAGTGCTGCGTGCTGACCTGAAGCTCAGGGTGAAGGAGAGGGCCTACGCAAAGCTGAGGGAAAGACAGCAAAACTGCAGAGAGGCGCGTGATCGCCGCGGAGGAGAAAGCATCGACTACTATGGGGACATAACATACAGAGTAGATTATAAAGGTAAGCGTCTTAACGGGAAAAAAGCCTCATATGTCCTACCTTCACAAATGTAAACACTACTGGATGGAGAAATGTGTAATCAATGCTTCAAACAATCTATAAAAATACATGATGGTACCAAGATGCACGTCCCTTCTTTAACTTTCTTTGCTGATATATTTTTTAAAAGTAGATTGTGTCACTTAAATTATCCCTAAGAGAGCTATGCAACGTCTGACTATTAAAACTCCAACAATTCTTATAAATAAAAGTAACCTAAGAATCTTTTTTTTTAATTTATTTATGCTTTAGGAATTTAAATTTGATAAAAGTTTTTGCAGACTTTCTAATTCATAACTTCCTGCTTCCCTTGGGAATGAATATGACATAACACAGAGGCCCACTTCTTTCAGCTGCTCTTCAAAATAGGAAAAAGCAAGAGAATATGCCATGCAAGAAAGTTAAAAGAGATTTGATCTTCAAAAGTTTTTTTTAAATTGCCTACAAGAAAAAAAGACAACTTTCCTAAACATTTTATTTTGAGCTTCATTTAACCAGGAAAGTCCCATTGAGATTTCAAACTTATTTTTCAAGGGAGTCCTGGGCAAGCAGCAGCAAGAGTTATGCAACTTACACAGTCACATCTATAATTTAAAAAGCTTAAAACAACTCCATTTGTGACAAACATGGCTAGATGAGAACCCCATTTTATCTTGCTACTATGCACAAGTAGCACTTCTCTAAAAGTTAAGAATAGTGGTACAGAGTGGGATCGTGGCCTTGGCAATGGGAACCGTCGGAGCTACATAATTATTTATGAGGCATGCCTGAAAAAAGCCTCATATGTCCTACCTTCACAAATGTAAACACTACTGGAACTTTATGTAAAACTGAATATTATGAGACTAAGAGGTAGGTTTTTTTGAACAACAAACATTATTAGTTGGTTTGTAAAATAAAAGCTTAATATGGAAACTTCTCACACCTAGTTTTAAGCATGATAGAGAATCTGTGATGCAACCGGTGAGTTATCAGCCCCGTTTTGTCATTTTTGAGAGACGGGTTCCACCCATTTTGCCTGGTGCTGGTGCTAGACTATGGCAGGCTGAATATTGTGAATGACTGAATGTAGTGTAAAGCCCTTTCTAGCTTTCTGAACTAGATAACGCACAATCCAAGTATAGGCCATAAAAAACCCCCCAAAAAACAAAAATAAAACATGACATCTTTCCACCCAATGAACACGTGAAATCAAATTAAAGGTACATTTTCTCCAATTATTGATCATTGGAGAAATGATCCCTTTGGGCTGCTTCAGCCCAAAGGGAAATTTTATTGTGAAGCTTTAATACTTTTTTTTTTTTTTTTTTTTACCAAGGATGCCACTAAGTATATTTATTGGCATGCTCATACTTATTATACTTATACTTATTGCATTCTATATATGGGAACACTTTATGTGTTGACATGATTTTGTTTTTGCATCATAAAATCTAAAAAAATAAATAAAAAATTCTTACAGAATATGTGGGTAAGTCCACTTTGTTTACCATCCAGCTGCTACAGTCATTCAAAGTGCCATTCACGAGCAGTTGCATGTCTGCTTAGGATGTTATGTTAAAATGTGGTTTGTAACCTGGCTGGTCCCCAGCTCTGAACAGATGTCAGATGTGCAGATGTGCATGAGGCTGTTGCTATTATTAGCAGCCAGCGCAGTGGGGGAAGTGTCCCTGTGTCGGTATCTCAGTTTGAGCGATGCTGGATGTTTTTGTATGCTTGAGGATGAGAGATTATGTATTATTCCGTGATGTTTATATATAAAAGTGTACATCTGCTGATAGGCGATGAAAAACATATTCATGAAAATACTCGTATTTTCTCCAGAGGCAAAATAGTACAGGATTTCTGTTTAGCTGATGTTAACTCAATTTAATTGTATCCAGTATATAAAAAAAAACATAATAAATAAACAAAAAAACATATTTATTCAAAGCAGAAATGCCCCTATTAGGTTTCAACAAGAACGGACTGCTTTCTTGGTCGCTGTGTGTGGCCCCAAGTATGATCTACATGAGAAGTGAACCTTAACTAAGTACCCTGTGCTTTAACATGTTTCCGGAACAAAGAGTTTCAAAAACAAGCTGTTCCAGCTTTAGAAAGCCACGTTATAAAAATTGCTTTTTCAAAATGGTACATTTGAATTACAGCTTACTTCATGTTCCACATCTCCTCTGACTTGTTTGTTTGTTTGTTTTTTCTCCTACTTTATGCCAGTATCAGGGGACCACGATGTTCTGGAGAGCACAGACACCACACTTCTCGCTCAGGAGCTTGAACCGTATTTGAGGTAAGTTTTGAAATTTTTTGTTTGACAATTATTGCATGTGGTGAAATACAACCCTTAATATCTTAATATCTACTTATAAAGTCAGTCTTGTAGAAAATCTGGATGGTCAAAGCAAGGGACCTTTAACGAGGAAAGACAACCACAAATAGTAATCGCTAAAGAAGCAGGTCTGTTTGGAGGATGCTACATACATTGGGAAGCTGAGATGACAGTGAAACTCATAGAGAATGACTACAGTGAATGAGTTACACTTTAGGGAGGGAATTACGACAATAAATAAAATATTTGACTATATTCTCATAACCTTTACCAATCAGGGATCTGTTAGAATAGGCTGCTAATTTCCTGAAGGTTGTAATTGATTGGATGAAACAAGGTGACAAACTCTAATCTACTAAAACACACTGAGCTCTCATCTTGCCACTCAGGAGAGAATGAATCACACTCTGTCCATTCTAATGATAATCCACGTGGCTGATGTATCATGCTATCTTTATCACTGGGCCAGGGGATAAAGAAGTACAGACGATGAAGCACAATGCAGAGCAGCTTAGCTTAGCTGCTGGGCGTGAGGATAGATGGATGGATGACGTTTCCCTTTGCTGCTTACCATCGGGGCCACGCCCCAGTCTTTTTCATCTTACATTGCATAAGGCAGCTTAGGAAGATTCCGCCCGATTCGCTCAATGTTAACTTAATCTTTCAAAAGTATGATGCTGAAATGCATCGACACAGGCCGAGCTATGCGCATTTCAACATCACCTCAGGTATTAGCGGTACTCAAATAAGTGCAGATCTATTTCAGTCTAATAACTCTTAAATCCCCTCATTCCCCTTGCTGTTTTAATCCCACGATGTGTTTTGGTACCAACCTCCGCTTTTATTTCGATCACCAGGTCACTTCTTGTAATAAGCGATGAGCTACCTTTAAGCCCAAGGCACGAGCAAGCCAAGCGTCTGCTGGAGCGAGCCAGGCTCAAGGCTCGCTCCAGCCTCCTCAAAGACGACCGCCCCAGACGCTCACAGTCTGATCAAAGATCCGCGGTGTAAGTCATTAGTGTATCGTGCTGTTTTCCCCTCTTTGCTTTCACTTACGCATGCCTCTTTGTTGTCCATCAGACTGCTCTTTGCCTGGTTTAGCGAGTTGCATAAGAGAAAGCTCTGAAACCTGACCGCCCTTTGCAATTACAAGGCTCAAACGGACAACTCTGTGAAAATATTTGCTCTTATTTTGTTCACGTAAGACTGCGAGCATCACGGCGCTTCAGTTATTCCCAAAATACTTTGTTGTAAGCGAGAAGCATCTAGTTAATGTGGGATTATGAGTGTTTGCAATATACCTTTCATTCATGAACATGATTACAGCAGACAGCAGTAACCGAGGCAGAGCACTACTTTTACCCAGTCATTATGTAATCTAAGATTGGATGTTTTTGATGAATTGGCAATGGGCCTGTGTTCGATTTAATGCTTAATAAATAATTTCCTCTGTACTTTTACTTTAGATGTTTTATTTGGCTTAATACTAGACAATATTGGTTCACATTGACTCATCAGTGGTATAATTGGACTTTAAAGCATTTAAACCACCCATTGTTGGTGTACATAATAACACAAAGTTAAACCACAATGACTTTTAGAAACTTTTCTATGTAAAAAAAATTGAGTTTACGCCTCTGAACTTTGGTTTAAAATCAGATATCCAAGCTTAAATGTATGCATGCAACCCAGTGGTTTTCAAACATCGGACAGATACACCTTGAGCCTTCTCACATTTTGTAATGTTTCAAACCAGCCATCGGGTAATTTAATGAGATTTTATGTCATATACTTTTACTGACTTTTTGTAGGAAGGAGAAAATTAATTCATGTATTTTTTACAAATAAAAATTCTGAAAAGGCGGCAGTATCATGCTGTGGAGATCAAAAGGAATATAAAACTTGGGCAAAGTCGATGCAAGATGAATAGAGATAAACATGGGTCAATTTTAAAAGAAGAAAATCTCCTAGAGGCAACAAAAGTCCAAAGACTTGAGCAGAAACTCAAATTCATGACCTGGCACTATGACACAATTATTTGGCTCAAGCCATATTAGCGTAATTGCACTAAAAGACAGTTCTACAAGTTATTGGTAACAAATACATGCTTCACTTTCAAGGTTTGAAAATAGTGTGAAACCCATCTTTTCTTTTTGTTTCCATTTCACAAACACCTGTGAGGTAGTCTTCTGCTGTTTGACACTGAAAAATGTTTTCTGAGTCACGTTCTTCCCGTTAACAGTTTCCACTTTCATTTATCTGAAAGTAGAAAAATTGTTGCACACATTTACACAGCGATGCTTTAAATGTCATTGATAATTACACGGTTTCTATTTTGTACAGGAAAGATCAGCAAGTTGAACCTCCCAATCACACAACAGCACAGAAAACTGTTCAAACCAAAGAAGATCCTCCATCCCAAGCCTCGTCTGGTCCTCTTCTGGTTCCCACACAAAGGGACTCTTCTCCCGTGAAACAAGCAGATCGACCGAGACGGTATGGCTGTTCCCCCACACGTGTGCGCTTTGAAGATGAATCCGAGAAAGAAGCCGAATCCCGCTATCTGGACAGAGTGAGACAGCGTGGCAGACCTGGAATGCCCAAGTCCAGGGCGAAGGAAAGTAACACAGACTCCAGCAGCAGCGGCTCAGAGAAGAGCAGAGGCCACAGGAGTATCTCTTTGCCACCTTCACAGAAGCAAGAAGATCTTGTGACAAATGATGAAACAACTGTTATCAAAGAGATCATAGTGCTAGTGAAGAAGTGTGAAGCGTGTGGCTCCGTAGTCAGGGAACCTCAGCCGGTCTCCTCACCCTCTGAACTTCAGAACAGCGAGCCACAGCAGACAGCTTCCCCAGAGGACCCGCGTGGAAAATCGACTCCTGTGTGGGCGCCATCAAACAAACCAGACGCGAGCACCCGTCCTAAGGCTCCTCTTACTGTCACGTTCGCCGGAGCTTATGTGCTGGGAGAAAATAAAGAAAGCAGCACCGGGTGGAAATCTTCTGGCTTTGGGAAACTCCGAAGACGGAGCAGGAAGGGGGAAAATCGTTTGGAGTCTGGTCACGGTCCGTACGGCCCATCGTGGGCTCAGCGACGAAACTCCAATCCACGGAACAGGGTCAACTTGAGCAGAGCTGTTTCGTTTGCTCCCGGGAGCCCCGTAGCCTTAGAACCACATTTACTGGAGGCATCCGGTGGACTTAGAGAAGCATCCGCGCCGTCGCTGCCCATAAAGTCAGCCCTGAAGTCAAGCTCGAGAAATCGCTCATCCGCAGGTCAGTCCACGGTTCAGTTCCAGGTGTCCCCTATTCAGGGAGGAGAAAGTGGTTCACAATCCCCGGACTCCCCTGAAGCAAGAAGGGAATCTCCCGTGTCTACAAACCAAGGGTCACCAGCAGCAAGCAGCCCAGTACCCTGCATTAGGCCCTCCACTCTTAGATACTCCCCAGCCAGAATCCCCACGGATCTGCCGTCGGCTGAAATCTGGGATGCCACGTCAGATGGAGCAGGTAAGTGAAGACAAGCTAACCGCTAACCGCTGTACAGACATCAAAACCTGTAGTTTCTGTTGTTAATTTCGAGCAGTAAATCCAACTCTTGCGTAAGAAGATAAAATTGGTTAATCCTCCTATCCTTTTGTAAATGTACTATATACTGTATTACTCCATGAGAGACCTAGAATTAAAATTCAACTCTGTTCTAATTAATATTTTCAAAAGTTATACAAATGATGTTTGATATTTATTTTCGATTAGATAGAGCAGTTTTTGTTTTTGCTTTGTGTGCAAATTCATATGGATATTCTGATCAGTGTAACCATTACTGTCATGACTAAGCAGGCGTAAGCGGGGAGACAGGTCCTGGTTCGGACTTTCGAGCTCTGCGAGGCATGGGTATGTCTCGGGCTGAGGACCTCAGAGCCGAGCTGCTGAGAGCTGAGCATCTAAAAGCCGAGGCTTTGTGGGAAGAAGGCTCTGACGGCTCCAGGTTTGCACTTCATAATCTTACACGCGAATCTCCTCCTACACCGAAGCTGTCACAGCAACAACTCTGCGTGGAGCTGTTCCAGCAGAAAGATTAAAACTAGAACTCTGAAAAACTGTACACTTGATACTGCAGCTCAAAAGATTGTGTGAATACTTCGACAATTCTGCCCTCTATTGGTGGGAGAAAGTAATTATGCTTTTGGATGTTACATAAACTCATTTGGAAAGTGAAGCACACAATTAAGGGGGTGATTCATAAAGCAGTCTCCTCCATAATTTGCAATTCTCTTGCATGTGGTACTTACTGTATTTCTGCACTGAATTCACAAAGCAGATGGCTCCAATGACATGCAGGTGCAAATATGACCATCCATAACACCAGTAATTTTTTATTTCTACCAATGCGAGGCCTTCATCTGATCATTTATTTTTACCTATACCGTGCAATTGACCATGCAAGCCTAACGATAACCTCTCGTCTAAGTTGTGGGGTAAAGACAGATCTTCTTTGCAGAGTTCATTTATTTATGCTGTGTTCATTGAACCTTAAAATGTGACAAAATGATCCCAGCGAGTTTATTTTATTATTATTTTCACTAGAATATTGGATGAAATCAACCTTCTCTAAAGCCAGCTACACTGCAGGTCACTATTTTCTTTATTTTTATTTATTTTTTTTTTTCAGTTTTCTGAACAAAAATTTGTAGTATATTTGTCTTGAGAATACAAAGTTGTTGTTTTTTTTGGCTGTAGTTTACTTCAGCGTGCATAAATATATATGTTCTTTCCTTTAAATGCATTTACCTCAGTGCAGAGACAGCATGCTAAAGGTGAAGGAACTTTTGAACTTCTGGAGCAGATCTACATTAGGATAGTTCTAAAATTAGAAGGATCTGAAACTTGCACACATTTAGAACCTGAAAATAACTTGGTGAATTTCTGCATGTTAGTAAAAAACAACAACAACAACAACAAAACAACAACAAAAAAAAACATTTCTTCCTCTTACAGAAAATTTGATGGGAGACCAAAACTTTTCCTGCGTCGTTTCTTTTCCTCCATCGGGCTGAATAGCGTTGGCAGACTGGTGAAGGGGGGTCGCTCCAGCAGCATGGAACAGCTCAGTCTCCCCACCGTCCAGCGGGCAAGCTCAGCCTCACCGAGCCCCACACGGAGACCGCAGCCTACCATTCGAATACAGAGGACCCCCTCACTGCAGACCCTGCACACAGTGAGCGAGAAAAACAAACTTTATTTTATGCAAGATTTTATTCATTCCCATTTGTCACATATTTCTGCCGGACCTCTCTTGAGATTATCAGTTGCAAACTTGTTGTCCGACATTGGAAGCACAAGGTTAACTCCTTGCATCAGTCATAAACTTGATACACTCGTGGCACACTTCAGCAAGCTCAAACTCTTATCAGTTGCAGTCACTTCTGGGATACGTGTAATGTTTTTACATTTGTCATACGGGCACTACTCCTCTGAAAACCGCTCTGAGTTTTGCCACTGTGCTATAAATGCAATACTTGTTACAATTCCACTTGTTCGCCACTAGGTGCTCCCACTGGCTCAGCTACGTAAAGCCTCCTCTGTCCAGAGTTTAGAGAGAAGAACAGAACGCTCAACAATACTGGGAGAAGTCCAAATACCATATGGCTTGGCACCCAGGTACGAAAATAAAATAAAAAAAGAGAGAGAGAGAGAGAGAAAGCCAAAAATCGGTAAAAGAAAGTGAATAATATAAATAATTTTTAAAACACGTTAATAAATTTTATCTGTTTTTCTTCAGCCCTGAAAGCCCCCAGATTGAGATTCACAGGGGCCTGAGTGATGAAGATGTAGTTGTCGCCAGAATGGGTCATCCAATGGGCCGGGTCACACAGGCTTTCCCTGATGGGACTATCTTGTTAGAGCTCATCAAACCCCCAAGTGGCCCCTTTGGTTTTGTTATTTCAAGAGGAAAAGGTCGACCAGATACAGGTAACATTTCTTTACTTTGACACTTACTTTAAAGCATTATGGTCAATTTAGTGCCTCAGTTTACAGCGTTAGTCCCCCTAACCACGGACCTCGACGTCCAATCTCTCGCATTTAAAAGTTTCAACAACCTTGATTCACATAAACATCCAATTCACAAGTCTCTGCAAAAGCTGATGCTATACTTAAAAGGGAGTTAGACTAGCTGGAGGACCACCTCCACAAAAACCATCCAAATAGCTCAACATGGGAGAGAAAACACAAGAAAAATTGTATTAATCAAAACTCTCGTGGTTCGCTGACTGTCACCTACAGGTGTATACGTCGAGAAGGTCGGCGATGGCGGGGTGGAGGGCCTGCTGGGCGTTGGCGATGAAATCCTACAGGTTAACGGGGAGGCGGTGGCAGGACTCAGTTTGGACCAGGTGACACGCCTCATGACTCGGGAAAGCACCGCCAACCTCCGGATCTTGCCCGCCCGATGCAATCAACGCTGAACGGCGCAGGATAGACATGGCACACAGCCCATTCCCTCTGGACGCACAGTCAGCCCACTAGCCGTGCACTGCGAACTGACTGGAGCACAATGTACACGCGACACAATGCATTTTGATGTAATTCTAGATGAATAGCACAACATAGAGCTAAGTTCTTTTAGAGCAAACAAATCCAGCTGCACAGAGAACTTAAAAATGTGGATATTACTGTGTATTGTAATAGGTAGGCTCTTACACCCAACACATTTTGTTGACCGAAACTAGATACATAAATTCAGTTCTATATAGTTTTTTTTATTATTATTTTAGCACCAATTTACACTAACTGTCGTATCAAGATATTTTAGTACTTCACGTTATGTAGAGAAATGCTTGATGAAATCAATTCGATAACATGGGCAGATTTAAATTTTACTGTATACATTCCAGTTTGATCCTATTGATAATACAATGCAGTCAAATGGATTGTATAATGCCTGCTGGACGATACTTTTCCATTTTCAGAAAAGTATCGAGATGAATGCATGGAGTGATTAAATTTGCAGCAATGATCCCCCCAGAGAAAACGTGTAAAGACTCAACATAAAATCCAAGTGAACTGAAATTCAGTGATCTTAATTTAACAAACAGACACATTCTCGTTCAGCTGTTTTTACAGCCCTTGAATGAAAGAACATCACAACCAGAAACTATAATGTAATGTATTGGGATTACATGTGATAGAAAAGCAGCAGAAAAGGGAAGGAAAATAATGGATGGTTTTGATCTTTCTTTTTATCGCAAAACATCTTAAAAGTGTAGCGTGTTTTCTTCAAGTCCATAGTTTGAATCCCATGTTGATTTTTGAAAATGAACACAAGCTTGGTTGAAGAGCTTATATTTGCACAATTTTTTTTTTGCAATTCTTGCCACAGTTTAATTTAGCCCTGAACATTACAGGGCCGTTTTAAAACACATATTGCTTTTAACGCTTTTATCAGAACTCTTTTATATGTGGAATTTATATCAAGCCGTAATGCTTTGGGTCATGGTCCCGCTGCAATGTGAAACTCCAAACCAAGTCTTTTGCAACTTTCATCAGCTTTTCCATTCAGACTGCCCTCTATCCATCTTCTAAGCAATTCAGCCTGGCCTTCCTGGCTGCCCCTCTCTTTAATGCTCTCCTTACCATTGTTTAAACTAAAAGTCCTTGCCCTTACTGTACTTTGCAGTTGTGCCACAGATTCATCATTTTCATACAATAGACTGACAGTATAGTGGGATGCATACGAGCTTGTTTAAGTTTGTTTAAATAAATCCACATCACGCTTTTGAATTTTATGGGGGTTTTAGGAAAAATATTTAAAACCATGCACCATTTTCCTTCCACCAAATCCCAGTAAAGTACATTTGAGTTTGGGGTTGAAATAGGACGAAACAGAAAAAAATATATATAAGTTCATAACTTATATTTAAAAAGAGACAGCTTGATGATAGACAATGTGAATCAAATCCATTTTTCTTTTATATGTTGCTTAGTTTGGTCACATTTAACACAGTCTGATAGAATTCTGTCATTTTTTTCATATTGTGGGACAATTTCTGGAAATGTTCAATACTGATCAGCAAAAAGACAAAACTAAAAGCTGTAAAAAGCTAAAAATAAATAAATTGTTTTACCTTTTATTAAGCACATGACAGCCCCTGTGTGGAGCACTTTGTTGCTTTTACTCCATGAACTGTGCTTTTTATCGTTCTCTTTTTTTTGATTTATTGATTGTAAAATAAAATATTTTATTTTGTCAAACATTATGCTTCAGTGTCATACCTTTGTTAATTGTGCACTTTTGCTTCACGAAACCATCTGTTCACAAAACGTTGGCAATGTTGTGGACTTAAAGTTAGAATAAAGTAAGCAAAACATAGAGATGTCGATAAAAATAATTCAAACACTGAAAAACATTCACAGGAGATTTACTTGTATATTTATTTATTTTCTTAATTATTGCTTGTATTTGTTTGCGTTTCAGCCACTTTTGCTGTTTGTCTTTTGTCAGCCTGACTAGCGGGGATTAGTTCACGGAAATCTGCTGTGAGGACAGGAAGCAGAGTGATGGTCGTGACTGGCGTTTCCACAGGTTTCATGGAGAGACGTGACTCCACCAATCAACTATCTATCTATCTATCTATCTATCTATCTATCTATCTATCTATCTATCTATCTATCT
>NW_006800141.1:579703-596402 GCF_000485575.1 Poecilia formosa
CAGCCAGTACAGTCTGCCATATACCTCACGTTGTTACAGGCCGTTGCGCTTTGCCTGTTTGCTTTTTTTTTTTTTTTTTTTTTTTTTTTAATGCCTTGCCCTCCACAAGACTATATAGCCCCAACGACAGCCAAATAATAATGAATCATTTCATAAATAATGGGTTTAGGAGCTTATCGGGAATGAAGAGGCCGCTGCCGTGCGCTTATCTCACTCGGCCACATTGCGGCCTGTGTTCCGCTCCCCATACAGAGAGGGAGCGCACTGGATGCGGCGGGGAATAACTTACACTTGCACACACGCGCGCACACACACACACACATACACACACACACAGCTCCATAAACTGGCAGGGAAAAAAAAAAAAAAAAAGAAAAACCTCAGACATGGATGACCCACTCACAAAATGGCTCCACTTACACAGTAACATCAACAACACGGCTGAAACGGTAAGTGCGAAAAACTCCCTCTCCATGTTGAACCGTCGTGGCGTCGTTCCTCTTGTTGCGGTAGGGATACGGTTGGGTTTATTGTGTTGTTGTAATGAGCGACATATTTACTCTATATTTTCTAGTTTTGTCCGATCGAGTTGAGACTGGGGGGGAAACGGATGCGAGGCCTGCAGGAGAATCCCCAGAAACAATAATTAAAAAAAAAACTCCGCGTCTATTATAATCAGTCTGTTGTTCGTTTTTCATATTAGCAGAGCTTTTTTTCCCCATTAGATTACTCCTGAAAGCACCTTACGCGGACATATACTGGGTGATAAACATAATGTCAAAACCTTAGCGCTCCCTTGTAGCAATAATAGCATTATGGCCTTCCCAGTAAATACATAAAAATACATCTACAAATTAATTTCTAGCTGCTAGTGCTAATAAAACGACCCAATCCGAGCTACTTTGGAATATTTCAGAACTAGCGAGAAGAAAAGGAAAGATTTTATTTCGACGCAGAAATAGCCTACTAAGCTCCCGTGTAGATAGTGTCTTCATTATGTATGAACGTTGATTATTTTCACCCATGAATAAAGAGCTACAATAATATACTCTTTAATCTACAAAACGCGAATTACAATTAGACATATATATTTTTTTGTCTCACTTAAAAAGACATTTCTCTTTGTGGGCTGCATTGTCGTGAATCAAGCATAGTATTACAAAGTATAACTTACCAGACATTGCGCAAATAAAAATACCTCTCGAAGCTCATGTGGTTGGGAAATTATTTAGCCTATTCGAGTCTGCCGAATTTAGACAGTGAAGAATTTTAACATTAAGATCGAATCCTCGACCTGTACAGGCAGGTTTTGTTGTTGTTTGCAAAGGTGATTTTTCGGTAAACTGACCACTAAAATAAAACATAACATGTTATATAAAAAAAAAAATCTTTCAGTTGAGAAAGATCGTCCGATAGATTTTTTTTTCAGAGAGAAAAATGTATTGATCAAAAGGAAATAAAACGGTTAATTCCAACTTAAAATGTTTATTTTTTCATTTTTTGTTTCATAATAACTCAAACATTGTCTAAACGTGGTAATTATTAATGTCTGGATAATTATAAAGGCTTTGTAAGACAAAAAAAAAGATAATTCAAGTGAACTCTTATTTAAGATTTAAACTAGAGCAAATGCTTGCTGTGTGAGGTATGGATTATATTAATCGAGGACATTTTCACTTAGGACATTGTGGGACTGTAAAAGCGGGTCACGATTCAAAAATGATGGAAAAACGGGAGCAGGAGCTTTGTCCTGGAAGTCCCGACGCGGGATCCGGTCCTGGAAAGCGAGAAGACTCGGCCATCATCTCCAGACACAACGGATACAAGGAGGAAGAGAAGCCGAGGATAGAAAGGGGGGAGGAGGGTGATGCCAGTGAGAGGGTGAAGGAGGAGGAGGAGGCGGACAAGAAGGAGAGGGGAGGGAGCTTCAAAGGGGCTGAGGAGACGGATGACGTTCCGCTGCAGAACTCGAGCAACGGGACCAGCATCAGCATCATCATCAACGGCGTTGCCAGGGAAACTGCCTCTCTCAACGCCCTTGACCTGAAAAGGGAAGTGCCGGTGATCGAGCTCTCCAGGAGGGACGCTATAAAAGCACTGGAGCAGAGGACGGAGAGCCATTTGGTGCCGATCACGGAACTTCGCAGACCTCCACCGCTGCCGCTGCCGCCGCCGCACCGAGACGACGCTCGAATGGTCCAGCTGAGCCCAAACGCGTTCCCTGTCCCGGCCCGGGCGATGCTCTACAATCTGGCGCAGCCTCTCGCCGCCATCAACAGGTACCTTTGAAGTCGGAAAGATATCGACTGTTTTAAATGCACGTTTTATCTTTGACGTTTGGACGGAAACTTGTTAAGGGAAAATGCACTTTCGCATCTGGGTGTAAAAACTTTTGATGTGACGCAGCGATGTTTTTTCTCCTGATGAAATCCGAGTTTTCTCACATTGCCACATCAATTAACCTGTATTTGTTTTCTATTTTTCTTTTTTTTATAGTCTTGGAGGAGAGTCAGAGCAGTACAGCATGTACCCCAGCAACAGGGTAAAGCGCCGCCCGGCGCCTTATGAGGTTGAACTCGACGAGGGTAGGCGCATTTTAGATCTTTATAAGTATGGTAAGATGCACTTCTGCTGTGTGCTCCTTCTGCCAGTACAGTCCCTCTTCCCCTCCCCTGCCCTCCCCCCCAAGTGTCCCTCCCTCATCTCCATTGTCATTCATCCCTTGACATGGACGTACACTATTCCCAATCTGAGAGTTGCAGAAGATGCGTTGCAAAGAGGGGGTTATAGGAAGGAAATAAAAATAAAAGAGTTCAATTCTCAATTCGTGAGAATTGTAAAATCTTACTTCGCAGAACAAATTACTATACCTGTACCTGCGTATAATTAAAACAAGCCATTCTTAGGCAAATTTGGAGTTGATTTGATTTGAAACATCCTCTCCAGTGCTGCCCACTCACTGTCATAAAGGGGAGGAGAATTGCGGGTGCTGCTGCCTCCATGCCAAGGTTTTACTGCAGAGTGGGCTGAAGGATTAAGATAGGCTGGGTGTGTTCCAAGAGCAACAATAACCAAAAAAAAATAAAAGAAAAGAAAAAAAGACACATCTGTTGGGGGTGGAATAATATGACTACCTGCAGAGAAGCATCTCAGTGTGTCTAAATAAAAAAAATAAATTTAAAAAAATGAGTGTTTTCTCGTATCCTTAAAAATCTGTTTGTACTGAGGACAGTTTTGCTAGATATTTAAGGTTGCTTGTTACCTGTATCTAAGCTTTGAAGATGATCTAAATAAAAGTGAAATTAATTTCATAGTTTTAATGACGGGAGTTAAACACTCCCCTATAATGCAGACTTTATTGTTGCAGTATGACAGAGAGAAGCACTTTCTTCTTTTATTCCTAAAATTCACAATTGAAAGTCAAATCTTTTAGATTGTACTTTTACATGCAAGAAGCATTTGAGTCTATCTGATTTAAAAAAAAATCCCAGATTGAAGAAAGGAGTTAACATCCACTCCAAAAAACTTTTCAACTTCTATTTGATATTTGAGGCAGGGTATTTTGGGTGTATTATTATTATTATTATTATTATTATTATTATTATTATTATTTAGCTTTAGCTATTTTCAAAGTAGCCTTCAAAGAAGTGTGTTTAACTAAATAAAACTGATTATGGATTGCAGAACAGGGCTACGTGATCAACCCAAACATATTTTGCTTTTGAGATTTGTGCAAGCAAAATCTTGTGTTGTTAAAACTTTAAGGCGGAACAAAAGATAGTGTTGCAACCAGCATGTAAGAGATAGAGTTGAATAGTTCAAATAAAGTTTTATTTCCCTATCTTCAGAGAAGCTTTCAAGTGTGTGTAGACGAATGCAAATTCACTAGATTGCACTGTATAGTTAACTCAACCTCAGAAACTAACTTCATTCTTGAGGTTTGGCAAAGAAAATCAAAAATTTGAAAACAGGATACGGAGGACAGTTTTGCTATTTTTATGTGAATGTTGCAAATTATTATTTTTTTGCATCCTATAAATAAATAAATAAATAATCATTTATTTCAGGATGTGGTAAACACACCCTTCCAAATGCCAATTATTTTTGAGGTTTGTCGAACTACAGTAAATAAATAATGTCTTATATATGATAATCCTTGGTTATACTGAGTGCAAATGTTGATTACTGCGATTGTTTTCTATTTTTTTTTCTCCTTACAAATATTGTGCTTCCTGTTTGCTGCTACACTTTCTAAGCACTTTATAACTTGCTTGCTTTTGAAAATCCACGTTTTCAGTAATGTTTGAATGTCATGTTTTAACTGCTTCACTGCTGCGTCACCTTAGACTCCTTATATCAGTATTTTTCTTTCTTTCCGTCCTCTCCAACAGCTGGCCAGCCTAAGATTGTGCGTCGCATTTTCACAAACAGCCGTGAGCGTTGGCGGCAACAGAATGTAAACGGTGCGTTCGCGGAGCTCCGCAAACTCATCCCCACTCACCCTCCGGACAAGAAGCTGAGCAAAAACGAGATCCTGAGACTTGCTATGAAGTACATCAGCTTCCTCTCCAACCTCCTGGAGGACCAGGACGGAGGGCGAAATGTTGGCAACAGTACTGACGGAGACACGGGGCTGCTGGTTGGTGTCCCAACCCATGAGGGAGGCCCTCAGGGTGCGCCTCATCAAGAAACCGTGGTGGGCCTAGCGAGGGATGATCTTCTGGAGACAATGTCACCAGGCTCCAGCTGTGGTAGCCTACCTGATGGGGACGGGGATGGGAGTCCCGAGAGCTTCATGGAGGACCAGGACTCACCTCCGGCTACAAGGACTCTAACAGCATCCCGCGGACCCTCACTGCACCTAGCGGCTAGAGATCTGAGGCGCAACGGACGCCCATTAGATGGTTCCACTCGACGATGATGCTGACACCAGGAGAGCACAGTCATGACATCAAAGACTAGAGAAGAGCAATTACATATGATTCGGAACACCTCAAACACCTTTTACCTTGGAGTAATCAGTTTAGGAAGAGTTATCTCACTCGAAAGGGAAAGACGATAAATACCGTGGTTTAAATTTGAACTTGTAAATCGTGCATGTGCCATGTTCTTGACCAACCTTGCGGACTATAAGCTTCTACGCGTTGAAAGTTCCAAAGACACCCTCTGAAATGAAACTATATAAAAAAAAAGAAAAGAATGAAAGAAAACATTTTAAATCAAACACTCGTTATTTAGAGGACGTTAAGCGTAAGGAGTTCATTTTGGGCTAAATTTGCAGTCGCCATTGATTGCAAAATGGTGCATAATATGGTATTGATCCACTTTGCTTGAACAGTTTTGTAGGGAGCCTGGTCCAAAATGCCAAGACATAAACATAAAGACGTAAGTGGAACAAGTTTCATAGGGCAGAATAATAATAATAAAATAAATGTTTGCGAGAGGCTGTTAACACAGTGGAACAGGTGGGACTCTGATGCAGTTACGTATGTATTGTAAATAGTATTATATTTCCACTGCAAAATATAATAACAGTGACTTTCCAGTCACGAGGTTTCAGATGTACCATAGTGTGTTTGTGAATGGGTTTACTATCAAAACTCTCTTTGAAGAGACAGGATTGGAGAAGAAGGGAGAACAGAAATTCAACTCTACACGTGACGCTATAACAAGTGAACATATAGATGGAAGTACATCAAATGTGGTACCGCTTCTGTCACACCCGGTGATTAGAAAATCAAGCCAAATATTTCAATAGTCAAACAATTACGCTGTGTGTGAATAAAAACCACATGTATTTGAATTGTTGTGGAGGTACAATATAAACAGTGCTCTTAAAGTGTACAAAAGCAGGGGTCAGATGAAATCTTGAGATGACTCATTAAGTCCTTTTGATATGAATGTTTTAATGTTTTCTTTTTTTTTTAAACTATAATGCAATGTAGTTTAGCAAGGTACACAAATAAGTCCCTTTTGTTTCCGCATCTTACGTGTACACGTACACTCCCACCACAGCTACCCCCCCTCCCACCACCACCACTTTGCAGTATTACCATGCGAACACCAGCAGTTTTCTGGAAGTGTTGCTCACTGTTGTTGGTTGTTCTGCTTTTGTAGCAGAATCTGGTAGCTTATCTTGGTACCTTTGGTATTTTATGAATTACAGTAAAGGGACATTGTACGTTTGGTAATGACATATTTGTTGTATGATAGCTGTATCTATAAATATATTACAATGTTAAAGGGATGGATTTTATACAAAAAACAGAATAAAATATACAGAGAAAATTTGAATTTTTTACTGTGGCGTGTATTCATTTTAATATGTTTGTGTTACAGTTTTATTCTGCTATCATTTGGGTTTAGCTCATCCATTCTGTATACCCGCTTATCCTTGCGGGAGCTGGTGCCTGTCTCCAGCAGTAATTGGGCCATAGGTCGGGTAGACCATGGACAGGTCACCAGTCCATTGCAGGGTCACAGAGAAACAGGCAGGACAAATAACCATGCATGCACACTAAGGACAATACAGAAAGACAAATAAGCATCGCAGTCATGTTTTTGTCTGTTGGGGGAAGTCGGAGTACCCAGAGAGAACCGATAAATGTGCAGAAAGTCTCTAGGTTTGAATCCAGGACAGTTTTGAAAGGCAACAGTTCTACCAACTGCACCACTGTGCAGCGCCAGCACAATTCAATTCAGTTCAATTCAATTTTACTCATTTTGACTAAGTTCAGTGCTTATATTCAGATTACTTGATTTCAATTCAGTTCAGTTCAGATCATTTCACTCCAGCTAAATACACTCAAATTCAGTTTTGATTAGTTCAGCTGAGTCTTTATGTCTGGTCAGATTGATTAAGTTTAGTTCCATTTGTTCAGCTCATCCAAGTTTAGTTCAACTTAGTATAATCAGTTTAATTCTATTTAATATGATTTAATTCAGTCAAACTGAGTTAATTTCATTTACTTTTTGCCTACTAGATTCATTCTACTTCAGATGAATTCAGTTCAGTTCACTTTACCTCTGTTTATAATACCTCTCCTTTGTTTCGTTTTGTTAGTTAAGTTAAATTGAACTCAATTCACTTCAATTTTAATGAACTGAGATCAATGTCATTTATTTAATTGCAGCTCACCTCATCTTTATTTCAGTTCATTTTAATTTAACTAATTAAAGTTCATTCGATTCAGTTCAGTTCAGTTTCTCCACTGGCTCCACACCAGTTTGGATAACTTCATAGCTCGAGAACTTATTGTTTTTATCCCAAATCTTTTACCTTTGGTTTTCTCACTACGTCTCGCTTTCTGTTTCACGACAGTAAAACATAAATTACTTATCTAAACGGGCAGGCAAGTGCGATGCCATGCAATTATTTCCCGCTTCATTTGAACGCGGAGTAAAGTTTAAAACCACAACCTCTTCAGAGAAACTCCCTCACCGGGCGCTACGATCCTCACTTCCACCCCCAACAAGTGACAACTTCCTGTGGAGGTAACCATGGCTTGCTGACCTACAGGATATCCTGCCATTGTGAAAGTGAGTTTTTACAGCCTTCGCTGCGCTCGTTTGCTCACTGTTGCGTCTGCGCGTTTTGTTAACACAGATGTTCAGATCAAGCGTTCGCTGAACACGAATAAGATTCTTGAGCAGTGGAAGATTCACTGCTGTTTCACTAACATCATTTATTTATTTATTTTTAACTAACAAAATAAAATAAAAAGAATCCGCGAAAAAGCAGCTTTTGGGTGAAGTTGACTTTAGCTTTGCGCGACAGGGTATGCCACCAGTCCTACTACCTCAACACTGAGCACTCAGATATTTCCAAAGGCTATAATTGCTTCCAGAGAGCATCAGAGACTACCAGGTGTTTGGAGACCTCTCCTGCGCTCCGCTCTGGCTGAGCTGCAACTCCACCGAGGGGCTCTCTAGGTTAATGCCTGCCAAACGTTTACCTGCTTCAGTTTTTCCTGACTCTCAGAAAAGACGCAGGCTCACAAAAGGGGGAAGGATAGGATAGAGGGAGCATACGAGGGACTGAAAGCAAGGGAGTGAAAGAGAGCGTGTATGTGTGTGTGAGAGAGCGCATGCTTATGTGTTTTCGTGTGTACGTGCGAACGGGGCCGGTGTGTATACGTCCGCATTTCATGGATCTGTTGGTGCGAGCTGTGTATATGAGTGTGTATGTGTATACGTTTATCAGCTCTGTGCAGATGGGTGGCAGAGTGGCTCTTGCAGCCAAATGATTCAGTATGCTAATGAGTTGTTATCTGCGGTGCTGCAGGAACAATATACTGTCTTTCTCGCAGGGGGAATCCAGCCTGCTGGGAACAGATTACACTGCACACACCGCCAAGGTAGTTATTTATATTTTCACATCGAGTAGTTGAAAATACATAAAATGTACAAACACACTTAGACACTTGCACACGTTTATGCCTCTGTGTGTGTGTGCGTTTGTTTGTAATACCTTGTGGGGACGATTTTCCTGACATATACTACGTAGTGAGGACCAATCACTCCTTGTGGGGACCAGAGCCTGGTCCCCACAAGGGGAAACCCTGTTTTTGGGTCAGGGGTCAGAGTTAGGGCTAAGGTATGAATTGAGTTTTGGTTAGGGTTAGGAATGTGATGGTTAGGGTTAGGAAAAGGGTAAAGGTAAGGTTTAGGCTGTAGAAATGAATGGAAGTCAATGGAAAGTCCCCACAAAGATAGCAACTCAAACATGAGTGTGTGTGTGTGTGTGTGTGTGCGTGCGTGCGTGCGTGCGTGTGTGTGTCCATAAACAAACAAGCAAAAATAACATTTCAACAAACTGACACAAATAAATTGCCGTCACCACAAGCAGCAGCAAGAATGAGATGGAAATTTGACAAACACTCTGGATTCTTCCGCAGTGGATGGAGATGTCATGGGCCTTCCTCTTTAACAGGTATCACTGCTGTTTCTGTCTTTTTACGTAAATGTCTACAAATGCTGCTCCCCTAATTATGGAGAACTCTTAATTAATTATGAATGTTCTCCTTGAGATATCGTGGTATTAAAATAGACAGTGTTTTTATTATTTATTTATTTATTTTTTAATGGCCATTCTCTCTTTGTGAGTCAGATAAATCGTTAAGGCAAAATTAACAAGTATCATTCGATCAAAGAAATGACGCAAAATATATCTAAACTGCGCCAAACAGATGTGCATAAGGCATATTAATTTATTTCTACCAATTAACTCTTATTACTGTCAACAGAGGATGTGACCGCAGATGTCCGTGGTTTCTTCTGTATTCATGTATTAAAGAACACATCAAGCTCATTTGATGGTGTTCATAAATGCAGCATTCTAAATATCATTTCCTTCTTCCTAATGTTTCGCATCATGGTAATTTTGTAGCAAGTACGTGTTCACGCCCTGCAGTCAACAGTTGTGGTTAACATTACCCTTAGTGATTAGACTCCATTTGAAAACTGGAGGAAACAGGAAGACAATAAAATCTTTTATAACAGGTTTTGTTTACATTTCCACAAGTGTTTACATGTGGATAACTGCTGTCAAATATACTGGATTGACAAAATGTAAAACAGTTTTGTATGTCTAGTTTGCAGCTTGAGATGATTCAAAACATGCAATTGTAAATAAAGTTTTTAATATTATTTAGTTTGTAAAAGATGTTGTAGCTTCAAATGATCCAAGAAAGGGGAAAGGTTCTGTTGCATTGTCTATGTGAATTCATATTTCTTAAGCTTTATTTCAGGTCAGTGAAGACATACACACGCATAATTTGCTTTTCATTCATCAATAAGTGGAATTTGACGAGGCTTCTTCAGCAAAAAGGAAAATCCAGACTGCTAAAACTTATAGAAATTGTAGCAAAATCTTTAAATTCCTGTGGTATGCAGGCATCACTGGTTTAGTTTTGTATCGTTTCCTTTATATTGTCAGGGGAAAAAAAGCAACATAATAATTTTCTTTAAGCAAACTTAAATTGATTAAAGTGGGGTTTAAATTAATATTTCAAAAATCTAACTACCGCTGTCCTGCTGATTTAGAAGGTAAGCAGTAAAAACTGCTTGGCGGTAAATTAAATTAGGAAAAAAAAAACACGACAGCAACCACATATTCTTCTATTTGGTAGCAAAGTTAAAGATAGTAATGAACCTGGAGGAACAGATACAGACACAGATTCATAGTAACAACATATTTCTCCTTTTGTTAACCCACAAGTTTGAGATTTTGTTTCCCAAATATAATGAGTAAAACTACTGTCAGTGTTCATAAAAGTATCTGTGTGCACAATATTAAATACAACACACACACACACGCACACACACACACACACACACACGTGTGTGTGAATGTAATGTTAAAATCATTTTAAACTGAAGAAAATGAGTAATAAGTATGTTTTTCAGTTGCATTAAATCTCTGGTGTGTCTTTCAGGAGCATTGGGAGGCTTTTCTCCCCCATGCACAGAATCTGTTTGCCTGACAGTTATCATGACAGATTTGTTCTGATTGGTGTTAGACATAAGTAGTTAATAGGAGAGTAAGCCAAGATGATTAATATTCGTATTTCCATTCTAATTATAGAAAGACAATTCGACTTAACTATTATGAGTCAGACCAAGTCTTTGTGAATCAAGTAAAAGACAAAAAAACATTTTGAGTGTTTTCCATCCAATTCTGTGACTGGTATTGTGTTTAAGGCTGATGTATTAACCTTCTCTGTTTGCAGACAGCTAAGTTAATTTTTACTTTTTCGAGTGACTAGATTCAGATATTACATTTCAGTCATATCGTGTTTTTAGTCTCTTTCTGCAACCTGTTTGCCTGTGTTTTAATGCAAAACTCGACGTTGTGGTCCCCAGTAATGATTTTTTTTTTTTGCCAAATATGAGCATATTCTGCCCTCTAGTGGTTACTTGCGGTAACTTAGGGTCTCAAGAATTGATGTGATTTTCTTACTGAAATCCCAAATCCTTTATGAAATTAGTACCGCCTCTCTTAATAAACGAAAATCCATACATGAATGTTCTTTCAAGCAGAGTAATTTTAATGCAGTTTCAACCAACAAAATTTGAAATAAAAAATGATGCTCTCTCCTAGTGTAATAAAACATGCAAAGTAATTGGCTTGATCAGAGTAACTCTTTAAAAAAGAAGAAAAAAGAATTTTAAGCTGGAACATTTTACAGAAACATAAGCTGAGAGATATCCCTCTACAAGCTACAGCTAAAATAAGACAGTTGTAAAGTTAGAAGTTGTGCTCAAATCTTTTTCATAGCGCTTCCTCTTGTAGTTGAGTCTGGGTAAATCAGGAAGCCGGAGAAGGTGCTATCGTCCTCGCTGCTGGAGTAAACCCCGTTCCAGTCCCTCAGGGTCTCCAGCCACACCTGATCTCCCTCGCTGAGCTGCATCAGGATGAGGTTGGAAGCCTGGTCGATGTCCTGGCCGTAAAGGGAATCTCGCGTCCTCACTTTCCGTACCCCGTTAACCACCAGGGCAACCCGCAGGGGCCGGTTGCGCACAGTGATGTGATAAGTGAGTAAGTAGACTCCCGAGAGTGTGACGTTGAACTTGTTGAGTGCCGGGTCCCAGTGACCCTCCTCATTGTAAAAGACCTTATCAAACTTCACAGGCAGACCGGGTGGAGGAAAGGACCGACTTGGGAACAAACCCACACTGAAAGCAGAACGAGCCGGCTCCAGACTCTCACCTGGATCGCCTTTTGGGCCCCGGGGGCCCCGTACGCCTTTAACTCCCCTCTCCCCCCTCATTCCTGCTACTCCTCTTGCACCTGGAGGCCCTCTTGCGCCGACGTCTCCCTTCTCTCCTGCTGGCCCCATTTCTCCTTTTGAACCATCACTGCCATTTGCTCCTTGAGGACCCATCTCACCTTTTGGACCAGGAGGCCCAGGATCACCAAGATCACCTTTCTGTCCTCTCTCACCAAGTAGACATTCTCCCAAACGTCCCTGTTCACCTTTCTGACCCTTTGTCCCAGCTGTCCCTGGGGGACCCATAGGCCCAACGGTGCCCATAGTTCCATTGTGACCAGGCTCTCCTTTTTCTCCTGTGTCTCCTTTCAGCCCATTGATCCCATTTTCACCTTTCTCTCCTTTGAGGCCCAAATCACCTACGGCATGTGAGGAGTTTATGTGAAAAAAATAAAAAATAAAAAAAGAAGGAGAGAAATTATAGAAGGTTTTGTATCATGGGATGCAGTTTAACCATTTACAGGCATGTTTGTTCATTTTAATTTTAAATACTGTGACATAAAAGTAGGGAACACATCAATGTTTTTCTCCAAAAACATTAGTAGTAATGGTGCTACTAACATGAAATAATTTACAGACATACTGCGTATATGTTAATTTTTTTTTTGTATATTTTGGGTTTCTTGAATTTTTACAGACGTGGTACCAATTCCATGTCAGCAGCCTCGTTAGAAATATATCTACAGAGAACAACATTGCCATGTTTTGACAGGGGATCCAAATCTAGTTTTTGAAAGAAGAAGCTACAAACCTTTCTCTCCAGGTTTCCCTGGCAGTCCAGGGGAGCCCGGTAAACCGCTTGGCCCTGGATCTCCTTTTTCACCTGTGGCAGTTTTGGTGAAGTAAAAAAAAAAAAAAAACAAGAACATATGTCAAAAAGAACTTTTTGTGACAAGCAGACAGCATAAATAGAGTGGCAACAAGTTGGACCTTTCTCGCCATTTAATCCACTGAGCCCAGGTAACCCAGCTGGTCCTGGAGAACCCTGGGGTCCAATTTCTCCCTTTTCTCCTGGTAACCCTAAAAATAAGAGGAGAAATTCAGTTTGGCCTCCAAAATTTTATTCAAAAGAAACCAACGATCCAATCTTACCTGGAGGGCCCCTTTCCCCCGGCGGCCCCTGTTCACCAGTCGGTCCTTTGGGACCTTTCTCTGGCGGACAGCACTCACACATATTGAAGAAGCATTCATTGTAGTCAAAAGTATAATTTCCTGGGGCGTTTCCAGGGGGCAGGATTGCATCAGCGAGGTACTCGGTTGGGTAAGCCTCACTGTTGACGGTGCTGCTGTCTGTTGGGGACAGGGAGTATCCGTCCGTCATAAACCCAGTTGTTTCCTCTGTGTGCAGGCTGCTGGAGGGAGATGGGTTTTTTGTCGCAATCTGTCCAGACCTTCCTCCTCCACCTAAGCCACCGATCCCAGTTTGAGGAGGCTTGTTGGTGTTCTGAGGTTTGGGCCAGTGTGTGGTCCTGGCACCAGACGTGAGCGTAACAATGAAGGCCATAAAGACAGTGGTCACCAGGATGAGATCAGCGGATGGCATGCTGAATGATTGGGTGGAAGTTAGAAGATGGATTACTGGTTGTTTATTTCAAAGATTCGCAAGACAAAAAAAAAAAAAATCCCTGTTTTCAGAAGAGCGGCATCGTTTTTGAAAGTCAATCAAAAAGTCGGTTCTGTCGACATTATAGGTCGAGGTGGAGTTCAATCTTCTCGTTCAAATGAAAAATAACATTCAAATTTTCACTAAAATGAATTTGGACTACTGTGAAATATTTCACAACAGGTTTAATATTTATGAGTAGGGGTTTCATATTTGAATAAAATAGACGTGCTTTGAATAGCTGTTTCCTCTGCAGTGTATTTTGACTCATTTTGACAATAAGTTTAAAGGTCATGTTCCAATTTTCCTTATTGTTCCAAACCATTACTCTTGGCGTTAAATGGACAATGCAATGCAAAAACCGACATCTTGTCATACTTCAGCTAATGATGTCAGAGTACTGCATATGATTTCATGTTAGTCAAACACAAAATAGGATAAAATTGTGAAGTGGAAGAATAATAATAGAAGGTTTTCCTATTTTGATTTTTGTAAATTAATCTCTTGTCTGTATTGTGTTCAGTTGTGTCCTTGCGTTTGCTTCTAAATTGTCTGGACTTTGACTGGACTATCATAACGCAGCAATTTGTTTTCATCTAAGCCATTCATTGTACCCTGGTGGAGGGTTTTTGTCTTGGTAGAAAGCTAACAAATGGCCAAGACTCTAAGCTTTGACAGCCTCTCTCAGGTTTTCTACAGTAATGTCCCTGTGTTTATTTTCATCCGACTTTCAATAAACTCTGACCAGTTTACCTTTTAATGGTGCCACCACCATATTGCTACCGGGGCGTAAGCACCTTTTTCTCCAAATATTTTTTCTGTCCCCTGCACTCATGAAATTTGAATACAGTAATTTTTTTTTAAAGCATGCAGATCTTAAAAACTGGAAAAGGATTTAGAAAGCATGTGGTAAAATCCCAAAGACCAAAAACAGACACACTTTGGAAAAAGCCTGCCAGTCAACACGGTGCTGTTGTTTCTAAAATCGTACTGTGGAACTGAAATAAAAACGATGGAAGTCCTATATTGAACAGAAACTCTGAAATTATCTGTGTAGAAGTCATTTCAGTTTAAAATAAAAAAAAAACAAAAAACTGGACTTTTGCTGGACTTTTGCTTTTTATGAAATTGGAAATGGTTGAGGCATTTGTCAGTAACAAATACAACGGCAAGAGTTTGTGATAGAATGTGGGTGCATTGATGTCAGTGACCTGGAAGATTCCTTTTGCATGAAACATTCCTGATATATTAAAATTTCACAAGTAATATTCCATTATGTAATATGTTTTGTCTGTTTGTTTGTGTACCTGTCACAAAAAACATGCCTTACATACTTTTATTATGCAAAGCAGTTTGAATTGCCTCATTGCTGATACAAATACAAATAAACTGGACTCGACATGACAAAAGGAAACATTTTCCTAATCAAGAAGTGTAGATAATGGGAAACGTAGCTCATAACGTGTTAAAGATTTATAGCTCAAAACTTTCTTAAGCATGTTGCTGGCATCAACATTTGTATTTCTTCATATTTTCTGACCACAATGCCATTTCAGTCATGAATCTGAATAGCCCATCTGTGTTGAAAATACTCATATTTAAAGTGATAAATCCAAGTTTATTTTAAAGTTTAATTTCAAGATTTTTCTGGAAAGGAGCTCTGCAGCAAGGAAAAGCATCCAGAAGCAAAATATATATTTACCTGGTTATGTAGACTGTGATGATTCTTCACTCCATCCCAACCAAGCAGGGACTGGTGGTGTTTACAGCCTCTCTTTTTTATTGCTAATGTGGCCCAACTTCGGCACCTTCACACCAATGAAAGAACAAAACACGGAGGGTTATCAAGACGCAGGAGGGCTGGACTGGACAGATTGTGTGACTCTTTATGGATACGAAACAAAAGCAGGTTGTGTACAAAGACGGACTTTCTTCTTCTTTGCAAATGGGATATGAATACGGTCCCCCGAGACTACATCAACTATTAAAGAGTTATTTGTTTTGCTTTTCTGAAAACAAGAAGACATGCAATTTTAGAAAAGGTTCTGTTAGCATTACGCATTTTGTTTAGCTGTACAAGTTCGGACACAGTTTGCAGTAAAAGGCATTTCATAACAAACCAAGTGTAAAGGGTAGTGATCACACCGTCTGGCAGTACTTCAAAGCAGATCAATGGATCACTGTACACCCTGTGGGAGGAGGATCAATGTCTTGAAACAGGTGGCATGGAAACCCCGAGCCAACCATTTACTTCCTTGACCAAGCACACCTAAGAATCAGCCCAGAAATCCAGAGGAGCATAATGGAAATTTAACACTGATTAAGTGTCAGAATATCTGACATTAATGTCAAGCTTCCACATGAAAATCTCTTCAAACGCCTTTTGAGGTTTGCTCTTTCCATCGATGTGCTCTTCAGCTTCTATACAAATCTAAAACACCTATAAGCTTAAGATTTACCCCCAAAGTATTAGCTACGCTCAAGCTTAGTTAAACTGAATGGATCTTAGGTCTTTGGTGCTATTTCATAGAGATCATAGAGACTGGACTTTGGCTGGGCCATTCAAATGCAGGAACAAGGTTTAGTCTTAGGTATTCCATTATTACACTGCCAAACTGAAAGAACTTTGTTTATTTCTCTGTCTATGGTGCATGAGTTTAATCTTGGCTGCAATCTGACTGAATTTTAGAGCATGGAGGTTATGGGCAAGTTTATGCTTGAAAACCTTGAGACTGGGAATTCTGATTCCTCAAACAATGCACTATGAAAGCCATTGCCAAATGAGTAAAGGCATTTAGATTCCCCATGTTATTATATCCTTCATTTCTGCAGCAGGAATTCTGTCAAGTGGTATATAGATTCCGTCCTTCTTTTCAATATGTTGACCAAATCAAATACATTGAAGTTCCCATGCGTATAACAAATCTGTGCAGGTAGAGCGCCAAAAGCAGCTTTAGCTACTTTTGAGATATGCTTATTATGTCTATGGACTTTAGCACATACATAATATAAGAGTAGACCCCGCATTGGCCGCTCCGGCGCAGGAAATACGGCGGCCATCTTGGAGCGGTATACCCTCCTACTTTGCTCAATCAAAACAGCAGAAGATGCCTCAGCACTGAGGGATATTGTTGTTCTGATCGAAGGATTATTGATGTGAGGGCTCCACAGACAACATTTCACAAGTAAGATGGACATATTATTGTGTATATATTGTGATTAGAATATTACTTTTCTGTATTTATGTCCACCGGCGAGATACCAGCTAATATTAGCTACAGCAGTGTTTTTTAACCACTGTTCCACGGCACACTAGTGTGCCGTG
>NW_006800141.1:596834-627545 GCF_000485575.1 Poecilia formosa
TGTTTCACAATCATTATTTATTTATTTGTGATTTGTGGTTGTATAATTATATAAATATGTATTGATATTACTAAATAATTTTTTAAATAAATTATGAACGGCTGTGTGCTTTGTAATAGGCTCATCATACATCAATATCAGAATATTCCATTCCTATTCTATTGTTATAGCCACTAAGCATATTTAAATATGATGAACTATGTGTTAAAAACATACTTAAAAATACAGTTGTTTATAAATGAAGCAGTGATACATGTTTGAATATGGTTTCCAGTAACAAAAAAGTGTGTTATGATCGATTAAATGCGCTGATACGTCATTGTGACTGCTAAACACATAACGCTGAGTGGAGTGGAGTACCGCTCCAAGATGGCCGCCCTAAATCTCGTCAGCGACAATAGGCGAGAGCGGTCCATGAGGCGTCTATCCTTATATTATGTCTATGGACTTTAGGGCCACTTTGCTCATTGTAGAAACCACTTCCGATTCGTCTTTTCAGAATAAAGGCTTCTCTAGCAAAGCTCTGCCCAGACCTTATTGTTTCTCTGTCGCGTGTTTAGCTTTATTAAGACAAGCAATCCACTTCCGGCTGTGTCCCCATCGTCTCCCGTTTCTCGTGACAATTTTCAAGAAATGAGGCGTGTAGTGTGAAAAAAAATCATATTAATACGGAGGCTAAATACACATTTAAAAAAAAGGGGTCAAAGGCGGAAAAGGAGGACACCGCCAAGTCACAGCATTGAGACTCTCATTTCGCTCTCCGATGTGCGTCTGACCCAAAAACTCGGCCATTCAGCGATGGGACCTGGGAGATCTGCTCAGCTCCTTTGCAGCTGTTCAGGGGGCCGAGGATAGGACCAAGACATCGGTCAGAATCACCGACAGAGTGGCCTGTTGGTTCTCCACCCGATTAGTGCGCGAATGCGCTTGGGAGACGCTGGAGAAGCCACCCCACGGAGAAGCGTTTTCAGAGCCTAAATTCCGTTTTTGTCCGTCATCGTGATAGTAAATCAATCTCTTCACAGCTCCGCGAAGCGGATGGAGTGAACCGTGCCAAAAGAGGAGGGGTAGTCAGACTGCAGTTCGGTTGCGTGTGATGATAGGAGACACAATGACGCTCCTGTCTCTTTTGGGTCGGATCATGCGCTATTTTCTTCTCAGGCCGGAGACGTTGTTCCTGCTGTGTATCAGTCTGGCGCTGTGGAGCTACTTCTTTCACACCGACGAGGTGAAAACCATCGTCAAGTCCAGCCGGGATGCCGTGAAGATGGTGAAGGGGAAAGTGGCGGAGATGATGCAGAACGACCGCCTTGGAGGCCTCAGCGTCCTGGATGCGGAGTTCTCCAAGACGTGGGAGTTCAAGAATAACAACGTGGCCGTGTACTCCATACAGGGCAGGAGGGATCACATGGAGGACCGGTTCGAGGTGCTCACCGACATCACCAACAAGAGCCACCCGTCTATATTCGGGATATTCGACGGTCACGGGGGAGAGGTACTGTATGGCAGGCCCGCTTCGCTACAGCTGCTGCAGTGAGTTTAGATGCGGTGGATGTTGCGTTTGTTTTCAGTTTAACAACGATCTGAATCAACGAAGACAAAATGTGACGAAATCCTAGTTTTTGCCAGGGAAACTACATTCCTCGTGTGAGGAGGCAACATTTTCCTCATGTAAGGGGAAAAATTGTGAATTACAAAGTTTTAACCAAAAAATCATTTGCTTTGACTATTTGGATTTTCATAAACTTTTAAAACTAAACAGTCATTCCCCATTTATTTATTTATTTATTTATTTATTTATTTATTTATTTTTTATTCCTTGTTTGTATTTTCTTGTATTAACACCCTAACAATGGCTGTGGCTCTCAGGGAGTTGACTTGAAGGGTTGTAACAATGAGCTTTGTGTGCTGTGTGTGTATGTGTGTGTGCTTTTTGTCCCTCATTCACTCCCTCCACTGTCAAGGGTCAGCATTTTCTCATGCTGTGCCTGACGACCTCTGGTTTCAGACGCCATCTGTCACCGGGAGTGTGTAGTTTGAGACTTCTCTGAACGATGAATCCTATGAGCCCCGTACTCTCTGCAACAAACAAGAAACAAGTTTATAATTAACATTATCGTCACAAATATGCTTTCACGCTGCTTAAATATTTAAGAGAGTCGGCTTCTGTTTCTGTTTGCTGGTCGACGTTTCCTGACATTGAAATCTTAGAGCCCGTCGTTCCATGACACAGTTCCTTGTCGTGAATTGACGCTTTATAAACAAACTGAACTGAATTAAATGTGAGAGCCCTGCCTGGCTATGAAAACACTTCCTAGTTTCACATGACTTTCAGTGCATGAAACAAGTCTTGTTTACTCCTCACTCGTTATACCAAAAATAATAAACAGTTAAACTTGTATAGTGATTGATTCTGTCACAGTTTCTCCTGCAAGTGGATTGCAAGTGAACTATGTTTTGTTTTTGTCTTTGGAAAACAAAACTGCATCTGTATATTAAGAAATGTAACGTAATCGGTTTGTAAAATTCAATGAGAATATTTAAGAAACTTGCCTAACAGTTTCTGTTTCTCTGTGAAAAGCCTCGTTACAATTTTAGCAGCATTCCAAGATATATTTTTCTATACTTTTCAGTTGTGTTATTTAATTATTTCTGTAATGAGTAGAAGCACTTTTGACAATGATTGCTATAGTTGATTTCTTAAACTGTATTTTTTTTTAGCAGTTAGCATGGTGAGTGTCAACTGTGTGTGTGTGTGTGTGTGTGTGTTCCCCTCCTTTTTAAACGTCTTACTGACACTGAATAAAGCTAATTTTGAGTCTCCTTCCACAACACATCCATACTGCAGTGTTCAGGCTCGCATGACTTGTTACTGCATAGGTATGACGCATTAACCAATTGTTGACCTCATTCTAGCTAAATAAAACTTGTTAGAGTTGCAAATGTTGCACGGCCGTTTGGAAAATGATTAGTTGTAAATATCTACCTTAGAAATATAAATAGAAAAACCTCCTGTCAGTTTCAGAGAACCTGCCACTTACTTTTAATTCTCAGGCTTAAGATAAATGAATGAGTGCATTTTATTGTATGAGATTTTGATATTTGTGGAAAAAAATAACGCGGTTTAAAAATTTTTTAATGTTGTTAGTGTCATTTCAGTGACAAAATTTAGTGCAATTTTTTCCTTCAACACACCGGAGGAACTGCTGAAGTCAACCTGAAAGTTTCCATTTCTGGTCACTGTCCAATTGCTTACATATTAAAAAAAAATAAAACTTTACTTTTAATGGCTATTTAAGTTTAAATCTTGGAAATGGAGCGTTTGTATGGTCTTTTGTCTGGTTTACAAGAAATGTCAGATGCGCCCGTCCTACATGCTGTGGCAACAGACAGTGTAGTTGGTGTTTGCTCATTTGGACTTCTCTGTTTATTGTATTCCTACAAACTTTTGTTTGTAGCTCTTATTTAATATAATATTTGTTGCTCTTATCAGTCTGACACCCCTCCCGCCCTCAATGGCAATATCTCACAGCAGCAGCTATTGTTTTATGTCAGGTTACTTTTTGTTGTTTACTTCATATTTTTGTATGCATGTACTTGCTTACCCATTTTTCCATATATTTTTCCACTTATCTCCTCTTAAGCATCAAGACAGTTTCCTGCTTTGGAATCAGTTGTGAATGCATAGAAACTATGTTGAACATAGTGATGCTCCTGCAGAGCCATATGAGGAGAAATAGACCAGTGTGTTGTGTCCCAGGCCTGAAAATACAAAGAACATTTTTTCTTTAGACATGTCTGTGTTTCTCCCTCCCCTGCTGTATTCATTGAATCATGAGTTGTGCCCCTGAAAATGAAAGTCAGCACTAGCTGCTGCTGCTTTCACAGCTTGATTTACAGAGACTGATGTTGTGGAAACACGCACACACACACACACACACACACACACGTTTACAACTTTGCTCTATCAAATTCAAGTTTATAGCCATAGGCTGAGAGAGGAGCAAAGCCATTTTGATATAACAGTGATGTCAGCAAGAAACCCAGGCTACACATCAGTCCACTTTTAATACCACGGCTCCCATATTTTACATTCACTAATTAAATACAACAGCAGTAAAAATCTTTTGGCTATTAAAAAGGTTTGCAACTGCATTAATCCTGCCGTTTTTTTCTTCTTCTTCTTCTTTTTTTGCTGTTTGCTGCAAATGGAAAACAGCACTTTAAGCTCTTTTCCTCATCCAGTCGCCAAGAGTACCACTCTATCCAATTAAATAATGCGCAAGTACTCTTTCAGCAGAACGGGAGGCGAGGGGGAGGGGCAGAAAGGTGATGATGTTTCTCCCATGTTAAGTAGGATTTTGTTTCTATCTAAAATTTCGTAATCTCGGGCCTAATACCTCTCCTCTGGTTCACACACCTTTGCTGCAGCGGATTTGCAATCTCACATTCTGCATGACGACAAACTGTTTGAAGAGAGGGGTGCTGCGATCGTTAGCACTGTAACTTCGCTGCAGCATTGTGGCTGTCTTTTGTGCTGCGCGCAGTCAAGTCACTGCCAAGTGAAGCTTTACTTCTGAAAATAGAAATTCAAAGCAAACGTCACATGAAAGGTCATATTTGCTGGAAACTGTTTAAGCACATCGCCACATCAGAAAGCAGCTCCAAGAATAATGTGAAATTATTTTTAATCATCTGCTTGTAAGACACATTGACTGTATAAAAGAGAGGAATTAAGATGGTTAATTGTACTTTTTGGTCTAAAGAAAATTCTAGCAGGAAAACCGAGGGAAGAAGCAAGTAAGTAGATGTTTGTGCAGGATGAGGAGGCTGTTCAATGATTCAGCTCAGACTGGCTGCTTGCTCAGCGCAGCTTAATGGCATATGGGAAAACTATACCCAGAGACTCATAGAAAAACATGTCAGCTCAGTTTATAATAAAGTTCTGACAAAAATCTGGCAAAATCAAGTCAAAGCAAACCTTGTTCTCTTTGTGCGTATTTCCGTCACATGCACGGCATTTCTGAGCTCACTGACGGCATCCACGCATAGCACAACTCTGCTCTGTCTGTGCCTCCACTTTCTTGTCGTATCTCTAATCGCCACTGTGGGTCTGTTTGTGTTCCTTTGGCTTCCTGTCTGCCGCAGGCTGCAGCTGATTATGCCAAGGCCCACCTGCCTGAGTCTCTGAGGCAGCAGCTGCAGGCCTTTGAGAGGGAGAAGAGGGAGAGCGCTGTCTCTTACGCCAGCATTCTTGAGCAGCGCATCCTGGCTGTGGATCGGGAGATGCTGGACAAGCTCTCCGCCAACCATGATGAAGCAGGTCGGGAGGGGGAGGCGGGCGGCCAGAGGGACGGAGGGAGGGGGATAAATTAACGTGAACCGCAGCAGCCCAGTGAAGGGAGAAACCGTGATAAACTGTGATAAACTTTTGGCGCAATAATTTATTTTTTTTCTTTTTTATCACATACTCTAGAACAATCTCTGGTAAAAAAAAAAAAAAATCCTAAACACACCCTGTAGGGAAAGTTTCAGGAAAAGATGCAAATACACTTTTCAGATAATTTTTTTTGTAAAACGAAAATACATTTACTCTTAGCAACAATATTTTTCAATTACTAAAACAAGATATTGAGTACATTTTAAATATTTGATTTTTTTTTTTATGATGTGATTTTTAAACATGTTCTGGTTTCTGTCGTTCCCTTTGAACGTCTCGTTCAGGTACAACGTGCCTGATGGCTCTGCTGTCAGACAGAGAGCTCACTGTGGCCAACGTCGGAGACTCTCGCGGAGTGTTGTGCGACAAAGACGGGAACGCCGTCGCACTGTCGCACGACCACAAGCCATATCAGCTGAAAGAGCGCAAGAGGATCAAGAGAGCAGGTACATGCTGAGGCAGTGCTGCAATGCATCCAACATAATCTACTGCAACACCCTTCGGTGTGATTTTAGTGTTCTTTGTTGCCATCTACAGGGGGAATCCAGAATAGCATTCTGTTAAAATATACTGCATCGGACAATAAATAAATAAATTTACACACTCATATCTCAGCGAATTCTGCATTTTGATTATGTAATGCAGCTTCGATATTTCTATTCAAGTTTTTCCCAGTTTTTCCTAAAATGTATTAGGTCATTTAGGAATATCTATGGTGGCCATTTCATCTGTAAAATAGTTCAGTTTTTTTTTTAAGAACTTTTACCCACTTTAACTCAAGACTAGATATCAGTTTATCTCATTAGACTTCTTTTTCTTTTTTTTTTACAAAGTACTTAGACTTTTGCTCAAATGGTCTTTTATTATTATTATTATTATTATTATTATTATTATTATTATTATTATTATTATTATTATTTGTTGCAAAACAGCTAAGCCATTTCGTGGTCATAATCACAACATCACGATTTGTTTTAATAGCTCTTTGAAAACAGAAGTAGACATTTTTTTCTGAAATAACTTTGTACTAATGTTTACCTGCAGGCGGCTTCATCAGTTTTAACGGATCCTGGCGAGTTCAGGGAATCCTGGCCATGTCTCGCTCCTTGGGCGACTACCCTCTCAAGAACCTCAACGTGGTCATTCCCGACCCAGATATAATGACCTTTGACCTGGACAAACTGCAGCCTGAGTTCATGATCCTGGCGTCTGACGGTCTTTGGGACGCCTTCAGTAACGAGGAGGCAGTGCGCTTCGTCCGCGAGCGCCTGGACGAGCCTCACTTCGGCGCCAAGAGCATCGTGCTCCAGTCGTTCTACCGCGGTTGCCCCGACAACATCACAGTCATGGTGGTAAAGTTTAAAAGCGGAGCCGGGGGCAGTAGCAAGGCCGGTGTGTAGGTCTGGGGAGCTCACACTGTGATCAGAAGGATTTTTTTTTTAACCCCTCGTCTGGATGCAGCAGGAAGGTTACAGGAAAGCTGAGGTGTGTACCTATAACAAGTCGACACATAAATTTCCTCATGTAAGAACAAAGCTTTGTTTTTCAATTGTCAATTTATTCAGAAAAGGACATTTAAACATACTGTAACTAACCTTTGTATGAATGATCAATTCTTGAAAAAACAAAAAACAAAAAAAGAACATAAGTGCAGAGTAAGTACAGAACTACTACAGACACAGGGGATTTTCTCTTAACCAGCACATACCAGACTGTGACTGCTTTACTTCTGTTTACTGTAAATTGCACATGGACAGTACAACTCCACTGGGAGCTTTTTACGGGATGCTTTTAGGAGAAACTGTGTTACTATAGGAAGGTGCTAAAACTGTAAATGCAAAACCACGGGCTTGTGGTAATACGATGATGCTCTGAATTGTACGTATCTAGTCTTTCTTACTGAACAGAAGCAATTTGTCATATTAAACAACAAGGCTGCAGCAGATCCAATATACTTAATTAACTTGAAGCAACGCTGTGCACAGATCTAACCTTTGAGTGTACGAAACTTACCCCCTGCATACTTGAATGGTTCCCGTTTAGTGTTGACAGTCTTGCCCTCAGCATGCATTCAGCATTAATGCATGCTGAACTGCATGGATTCTAATAAATAAGCTGTCGACACGACCGGTAGGGCGTCAGACGACACAGCGCTCCTGCTGTGACTTTAGAGGTCCTTTACTTATCGAACTCTTAAGAAGCACATGTTTCTACATCTGTAAGCTGTCTTCCAAAAAAGTAGTCAAAAAAAAGTGTAAAATTCTGAAATGAAAAATTAAATAGCTAATTGTTGTTTTTTTTTTCAAACAAAATAGAATTTGCATATGATTATTTTTAAATAATCTTAGTTTTTTTTTTTTATCCTAATATGTAATCTAAGATTTCACCAAGTCCATAAAACAATTATACTATCGTTTGTTGCTATCGTTTGTCATTTGTAACATTTCAACCTACAATATGCAGACACTCTTTCTAGGCTGAAGAAGATTTGATTGCATCAGCTGAGTGTTTTAAGTGACTCCAGCTGCTCTGGAGCTGCTCTAATTATTTCGGCTAATAATCATTTGACCACTTTATGACACTTGCGGGCAGTTTATAGGGAAGTGTGCCTCCGTTCTCAGAGAGTCTTGAAAAACTGGAATGAAAAGGAAACAGTGATTATACAAAGTGGGGCTGCCTCAAACCACACGCACACATACTACATAGGTGTAACACATTCTGATTTTTCACAAAATACACTACATTTCTATCTGTTCAGACCCATGTAAGATGCATTCTTTAGATACACATGCATTCAAGGCTGGATTAAAAACAGCATGGCAGAAGTTCTTGATGATCCTGACTTCAACATTAGTTTTGTCACAACAAAAAAAAAGAAAAAAAAAGAAAAAAAAACGTTGGTTGTTTTGTGTCAGCTGATCCACATTTGGGCTGTTGTTTCTCGCTAATGTGTATGTTGTTGATTTTCCTGGAAGTGACCGCCAAAAAGGATTTGCAAAGCTGAGATCATCGATGTAAATGGGATTTTTTTTTCTTCTGTGAACAGGCTTTGATGGAGTTGTTTAAAAGGTTTCCGTCAATTTTCCTTCTCCTTTTCCTTTGCAGAATGACCCCTACTGAAATCTAATTTCAAGAAAATGACCCCCCCCCCCCCCTTCAGATTGTTTTAACTCTTTCAAGTCTGCAGAAGGTGGGTGATACTCAAATTGAAATTATGGCCAAAATGCCTAGTTCATTTATTAAACATGCACTTAAAAGCTGGGAAAACAAAATGATTTTTCAGAGTGCTCGCAATTTTTAATGGTTATTTGGACATATCAGCCAATAGTAACACTACCCTTAGGAATATTGAAAGGTTTTTATGTTTGTAAAACATAAAAATCTACATCTTTTCAATGTTTTCACCATCTGCACCATCTCATTGTTGATGAACAAAGTACTGTACTTAAAGTGTTTGTCATAGCGCGCAGTTTTTGACCAGATGAGCACACAAGACTTTGGGTGATGAAACAAATTAAATGATGATTCATCGTGAACTCCTTGCCTATAAAGGGAATGCTGCTGGTAATGAAGCGGATATGCTCATGAAGCAATGCAGCTGACTTCACGGGCAGCAGCGACATGTCAGAGAAAGTTCCTGTAAGCCACACTTGATTTACTACTGCTTTCACTTCCTACACTGTAAACCATGACTATGTTATCATCTGAGTGCAACCATAAGAGCTATTTTTTTTTTATTATTATTGTTATTTAACAGGTTACCTGATGCCTTATTTATTGAGTTTTGGATGTCTCTGGCAGATCGAGAAGATCTGCATACTGTATGTTTAATCTCTGTCCTTCTGTACCTCAGTAGAAGTTTACAATAAAAACATTTTACTCTTGAGAAGTTTGAATTCTGAGTATTTAAACCATGCTCATCTATATAAAATATGCATCTTTTAGCAAATCTGTAATACCAGAAGCCAGAAAAAAAATCATTTCTAGTACTTTACATATCAGTGTTTGTATACATGTCTTTATCTCGCACGTGGCAAGATAAAAAGCACGTGCAAGATCACAGGTATTTAGAACCTGCTAGTTCTAAGTACCTTGCTCAAGAGCACGAAACATGAAAACATAAGCAGTTGTCATCAGATAAAGCCATCCTGTTGTGCTTTTCATCACCTTTTCTGGAATTTGAATGAGCTGTGTGCTCATAACAAGGACGCTGTGTCTAAATAAACACATGGTTGTAAATCGGTCAGTTTACTGTGGCTCCTACATGAGTCACTACTGGTGAGCTAAAGCTGGGAAACGCATGAGCTTGTCGGACCGCACCAGCTATGCTCCCGTTGGGTTAGAAATAGCTTCTTCTCAATGTCATCTGTGCAAGATAAGTCGCCCTGAAAGGAGAGTACACAACTCCTAATACCTCTTCCAGCACCTCAGTAAGTTTTGTAAGGGGGCCCAAATGAGAAGGCAAGGGAAGGCAAATGGATAGCAGTCTTGGGGTGACGCATCAAACGAAGCAAACTCAAAAAAGAAGAAAGTGAAATGTTCAAAGTTGTAGTTTTTGTGTGGATGAAATTATGCGCATCCTAAAATATTCCATTTTAATTCCAGGTTGAGAGGTGGCAAAACGCAGAACAATCTAAAGGAGGTGAATACTTTCACAGGTCACTGTACTCTGTACCATGGAAAAAAATAACTGGAACAAGCCTTTTCATATTTATTTATAGGGGTGGACATTGTCCCCCTTGGTGGCACCACTGACTCAAGGTCGGAGACGGCGTGCAGCAGGTGGACTGACTTAATATAGCTTGAACATGATCTTATTGCAATGCCCACGCCCCTCCCGCTCCCCCCGCATTGGTGTCAAACAGCCCTATAAGCAAAATGTGTCACACTTCAGTGTTACCGGAACACTTTACTTTCCCGTGTGTACTTGGCAAATATAAGCGAAAGAACAGAAGGGTATTGACAACAGAGGGAAGAGTGCCTGTGGGAAGAAAGAACAACATTTACTTCATTTTGGGAGCCGTCAATAAGTCACGTGAGTTTTCAACCAGCATGGGGCAACACGAATCCAAAGCCTCTGTCGAAGCCCGCGTTATTTTCTACCGCTGTTGTCCAGAAGACATGAGCCTGAAAATGGATCCATCCCCTACTCCGTCCTCCGTCGTTCACATTCAGAGGAAGGTGCCGTCTCCGATGAGATGTCTACGCCATTCTGCCCGGACCACGGAGAACTCCTCAGCCCACTCCTGGCCTCTGAGTCGCCGTGACACAGAGGGACTGGTGTACGTGATGGATAACCCAACTGGTGGCGTCTGGGTGAAGCCGAGGGAAAAATGGACCAGATCCTGATGGGAAGAGAATTCGAACAATGGAGCGCCATGGATTTTTACCGGAAGAATCAGTCGAGCCGTGACTGAATACCTTCCTGTTCAAGGTTCCTTTCATTTGGGTTCCCTAAAGCTGATGCTCAGCTACACACCGCAGCTTGTGGAGCGGGGCGGGCGTGAAGGCCTGCTAGTCTCTGGGGAGGAGGTTGTACACCGATCACTGCAGTGATTTAAGTGTAACTGTGGGTTATGCTGAGCAAGCAGAAGCCTGCGTTTACAAACTCGGTGTTACATGTGTACTGCCATGTGTTGCTCATCTACATTGATCCATTAGATTTTGCAATGGATACAATCGTTTGAGTAAAATTAAAGAAGTCAAAGCAACGAGAGAAGTCAAGTCTGATAAAGTGCTTGAACCACTTTGATTGGGATGTGTATCTGTAGAACCTTCCAAAGTCTGACCTGAGCTTTATTTATTTTTCTCTCCTTTTTATTTATTTATGTTCATTGCTAGAGCACTGAAAATGAAAAAAATAAATGCAACTGATTTGTATTTATTATGTCTTGATATTTTAGTTTGAATGTAAAACATTGAGAATTAGAACTAGTGCATTTTTTTAAGTCTGACCACATTTCTTTTCACTTTATTTATTATTTGTGCATATGTTTTTTTTAAATTATTTTTAAAATTGTTCTTACTGAAAGATGTGGTGTGTCTGACACCAGTGTCTACATTGAACATTTTAGCGTCTGTTGTTTTGAGTACACAGACTCCATGAATAACATTTTCCACACTTGATTTAAGTTTAATTGCCTAATGCAACTTGATTTATACTCAATCAGGGGAAGGCGTAAAGACTTATAGTCTTGTATCATGATGGTCAAATATTGCTTATATTTAAAATATTTAATGATTACTTGGATTTGTCATTAAGTTGAGTGGATTTTTAAATTGTTAAAAATTGTAAATTTATTGTCTCAGTCACGTGTTAACTATAGTACTTTCTGACACGGAGGGGCAGAAGAGAGATGTTTGTTTACCCCCAAAGGGCTGTTTGATATGTCTGCACACCAACAGTGCTATAATTGCTGAAATTAGCATCATATTTACTGATTCCAGTTATAAATAAAAATACTTTTTTTTTCTTTTTTGATGGAATCTGGTGGGTTTTTTTTTTTTACTTTTGTGGTTTCAAATACACTTTAACTGCTGAGTTGAAGTCTTGTTCTGTTGCATACATTTTCTAAAACATAATTTAAAGTTAATAAAATCCTTATCGATTTTGTTGTGAGAAATGGGAACGTTCAGTTGCTTGTTCAGGTGTTTCGAACACAACAGATACAGGAAAGTATAAAAGCTTTTATATTCAGGGCGCTCAAACTTGAATTATTACATAAATTATGTAAGATATCTTCAAAACATTGCAATTGTTCAAAACACAGTTTCGATTTGTGAAGTTCAAAAAGGAATATTCTGCTTTTATGACCACAAAGAGGATGGTAGGATGTCATTTATTTATTCAACAACCGTCACTACCTGTTAAACAAATACCTAATCACCCATCCCTTCATAATGTTCCCATAAAAATATCCTGTCTAAATGGCTATTTTTAGTCATAGGTTTAGCAGCATGTAAGCTAAATGGTTACATTTGAAAGAGACGTGGTCAAGAATAAAACTATTTCTGGTTGGTGGAAAAATCGTGTGACTCTAAATGAAGGATAGGTCGAAACTTTGCCCCCGTTTCCGCAACTTATCAGTGTACAGTGAATCATAGTCAGCACAGAGATAATAGCTTATCTATTAAACTCCGGGCAACGCATTATGCAAACATGACACCAGGCCGGTTATGCGGCTGCCCCTCATACCACTAAAGAGTCTGTGTGAATTCACACCGCCATGGGCCACCCGATCTCCAAACCACAGGTTCAAGTCCTTCTTCTGGGCCTGGACAACGCTGGAAAATCCACTCTTCTCTACAAACTGAAGCACAACGCTAGCGTCTCCACCGTCCCGACGATCGGCTTTAACGTGGAGATGTTGGACGCCAGAAAAAACAGGAAGAACATCGCCGTGACCGTGTGGGACGTCGGTGGTCAGGACAAGATGCGCGAACACTGGCAGGACTATTACCAAAACGCGGCGGCCGTCGTGTTCGTGGTGGACGCCTCGGACTTTGGGCGCATGGACGAGGCGCGCAGTGAGATGGAGAGGGCGCTGCGCAGCGACCATCTGCGGGGCTGCCCGGTCGTTCTGCTCGCCAACAAGCAGGACGTGAGCGGTGCGCTGACCGTCACCGAGATGAAGGACAGGTTCAACATGAGGAGGATGTGCGCGGGTCGGGACTGGCTCGTTCAGCCTTGCTCCGCTTCGACGGGGTTCGGAGTCGAGGAGGCTTTTAGGCGAGTGATTCAAATGGTCAGACTCCCCTCTGAGACTGGAGCGGTCAAAGACAATATCAAGGATAGGGTGCACTACCTGCGATCGAATAGCAAACAATAAGCTTATCATGTCAGATATGTACCACTTCTAACTTATTTCCGCCAACAGCAAACTTAGCGGTCATATTATGCAAATAATTGTTCTGTGGAGTTCACTGGATATACACTGCAAAAATGCATGGCATAATAAGTTACTTTTTAAGCGTCCTGCATTTCTAGTCATGTTTCACAGTGGTTCGATTATAATTACATCAATTACTTTGTTTTGATTATACGATTTCTCCTAGACGTTTTCATTGGTGTTCGACAGAAGCCAGAAGTGGACGGATATCGTCAGTGGTCGTTATGTCCACCTTGCTGGTTCTGGATGCTCTTTAAACAGCCCTTTTGAAATATGAAAGTACATTCATTCTTCAATGGACATTTTTGAAAACGGTCATTCCAAGCGTATGAAGTGCAAAAGAAAGCTTTTGGGTTTTCGACATCTGATGCTTGGAAAAATCTTGGACTAACCGCATCGGCAAAAAAAAAAAAAAATTCTGATTAATTAATTTAAAGTTGTGGTAGCTGAGTCTGTGTGAAAGTGTTTCCAGACCTTTATTAATTTACCACTCTGTTGTGAAATCTTATTGCACTATGCTGCTGCTGTCTTGTCCAGGCTTGTAAACGAGATCTGTTATCTCAATAGGGCAAAACAGGTTAAATTTAAAAAAAGTAATTCTCTTCTGTGTGCAATGTATTAGAAATATGTTTATTACTACATTGAAACATAGTCTTACTGGACGGAGAAACCTAACCTTGTTTTGTCTCGTTTTTACTGTAGAAATAGATACCAGAATGGGAAAATGAGGTTAAATGTAACTAACTTAGTTGAGTAAACATACAAAATAAAAATCAGTTTGAATGTTCTTACTTTATTGCAATGTTTTGATAAGATATCTTACACAATTTATGCTCAGAAATACTGATTAAAATATATTTCACATTTTATTGTTTAATTTTTATCTTTTTAATTTTTAATCGGAAGTTAAATCATAGTACTGAAATATTGTTTTAGCACCAACTATTTCTAGCTGGAGCCGGTATTCGAATCGTTGCTTAATAACGCAATATCAAGAATTACATTATTTAAACTTCAAACAGACGTGTGTTACACTTGCCCTTCTGGAAATGTTCCAACAAAAGCCACGGGGGAGAAACATTCGCATTTCTCAACTTATTTTACTCTGATCAGTAAACAAGCAAATTATGTCAGCAATGGTCAGACGAGGGAATGCGGTGAATTCATAAAGTAAGCAGTTTAAGTCATAAAATAGAAACATTAGCAGGAGATCACAAATAATGAAAGTTCAAGCATGTTCAAACAATGTCCGCGTCGTTCATCCTGGAGGGGCCCGCTCGTCCTTTGCTTCCGTCCTTAATGGTCTCTTCGTAAGTCGGGAGATCTCGACATTCCTCATATGTGGGCAGAGTCACAGCTGCAGCAGAAGCTAGAGGTGGATCAGCCAAGGTGTCCCGCGAACAGCTCTCCATGAGCATTTCTTGTGAGAGGGTGACCGGCGGCTGTCCGTTTAGCGGCGGGCTGTGCTGCCTGGATTTGGAGCACAGCATCCTCTGGATAAAGTATCCCAGGGCGAAGAGGAGCAGCATGATGAGCACCCCGGAAAGTTTCCGGGTGACCATGGCGATGTTGTAGTAAGTCTTGTCCACGTGAGTTTTGCAGCAAGAGCCGAACGTTGTGTTTTTACAGCAGATCTGGTCGTCCCTGCAGATGCCCAGTTCGCATCTTCGGATCGAGGAAACAAGTGTGCGGGTGAGGAGGCAAACACTGAAAACGATCAGTGTTCCGCATCTGTTGGAAGACATATCTGTTGGGATCGGAACCAAAAAAAACAACAAAAAAACAAACAAACAAAACAAACAACAACAAAACAAACAATAAAAAAAACACAAAACAAAATAAAAAAAACTCTCAAGCTCTAAAAATTTAGGAGTGGATGAACGATGCGTCGAAAGATTCCTGGATTGAAACATAGAAATAGAGAACCAACAAGTCACCGCATGCCCAGAGGAAAAACAAAGCGACCAGATTAAAGCTTCTGAGTTTGAGCCTTAAGTTCTCAACAATTGGCAATCAGCCTATAGTTTTTTTTTCTCTTCTCACAAACACACTATTCCAACAAGCCCGACTTTAACTTTTTATTGTACTCAGAAGTCCTTCCGACGTATCAGACGTTCAGTGTGTTGGTAAGTCGTAAACCCACTCATGGACATAATTCCTAATCGAGAATTGGACTCGTGGAAACAAAGAAAAATGGTCTTCAAATCCAAAACAGCGTGAGGAAAGTCATGTCGAGAAGAGGTGTGGGATTGTTTCAGGACCACGGACAGCGTACACGCCCTCCCGTAGGAAAAAAAAAGAAAAAGGGCGGGGGTCAAGCTGTCTGTGACGCTGACGTAGCAAATGGTCTAAAACTCTTCTCTGGCAAGAGCGCAACTAAGATCCATTTGCAATAAGGTTTAGTATTCACTTGTGGGTCAAGCTGGGTCAGCGCAGTGCAATGCGTTGATCCACTTGCGACGTCGATACAAAGCACAACATGATGTCCTTTTACTGATGGGGGGAGGCGGGTGGGGGACAAAACAAAAAACAACACTACTCATTGGACAGTTTCTGAATTTTACAAAATACAACGGCGTTGCACATGCTTTTGTAATTTTGCCCAGAAAAAAGAAGAAGAAAGGAGCTAAATCTGTATGGGGTCGTTTTACTGGCAATGTTGAAGCCAGCATTTTGTGTTACATCATAGCCTTAGCAAAGGTAATCGATAAAGTGACTGCGTGATTAGGTTGTGGGTTGTAATGGCAGGAAGTGGCCCTTAAAAGCATGTCTGGATGTCTTCTAAATTGACACGAGTCAGTATCAAGTTACTGCAGATGAATCTTTGCTCTTGTCAGAGATGCGTTGTTTGTATCTGTGATGCAAACAATGCATTCTTTACATGTACACTTCTCTCTCTGTGTGGTTTCAAGGGAATCCAATGCTAAATAAATTGATATAGCAATTTATACCAAGGCCCATAAACTGGCAGGAGGTTAGTGTTATATTACATGTTGCACAATAAAAAAATGTGACTAAATATTTTATCTTTACATGATTACCCAGGAAATTCTGTGGTGTAGTCTATAAGATTGAATGGGGCAATGAGTTTCTGCTGTAACCATTGGGGTGTTGGTTTGATTTCAGTTGTGTCCATGGGCAAGACACTTCACCTGCCTTGCCTGCTGGTGGTGGTCAGAGGGCCTGGTGGCGCTGACTGAATGGCAGCCTTGGTTCCACCAGGCTGTGTCAGGGCAGCTGTGCCAACAATGTAGATTACCTTCAGCAATTAATGGGTGAATGAAAGGTGTAAAGCACTTCAGAGTCCTTGGACTTGGTAGAGCACTCTGCTGAGCTTTGCTGCTGCCTTGTGGCCGACAGCTGAGGCTGGACTACCACCCCCCCCCCCAAGTTTGCTATGACCAAAGATTGTGGGCTGCTTGCTCGTGAACCCCAGCTGTAGTCCAGCCGACCTTCTGTAAACGTGGAAAGTGAATAAAAAAAATTATGAGCCACCAGGATACGATTCATCGCAGGTTGCGACCCATTCTAAGACACCTTTTGAAGATAGTGGGCCTTCAGTCCACTAAAGATATAGCCGCAGCTGCAGGTGATTAAGGCTCCTGCCTATTTATGACTGCCACCAGCTCTTTATAAGCGTGTTTTTCCTCGACTTTGCTCTGAATAAAAGTTCATAATTAATTTTTTTTCTTTTTTTCTTTAGCATTTTTTTTTGTTTGTTTGTTATTTATTTGTTAGTTTCTGCTCATAAGTCACAAGTGCTGTACGCTTAAAATTCCACAAGATGGCAACAAAGCTGCATGACATTATTTCTTGAGTTTACAGGGACGGTGAATAACCAAGAATAATGCTATAAGTTTGTAACAAACATAACCTACCTTGTTATGACTTTGAGATTCTTCAAACATATTTGTAATAAAATTAAAGTTGGGTTGTCTGAAGAAAGAAATATTGTTAATTAAGCAATTGATTAAGTAAATGTCCATAATATTGTTAATATTCAAAAGTACTTTATGGTAAAGCTTCACAAATGCTGCTTAGCATTTTCTTAATATTTTCACAGCTTTTATGTATTTTTATTTAATTTTAGGTTCAAGCCACTGGGCTTGGCAGAGTTGCTACTTTGGACTCATGTAATTGATAGATTATTTTAGTTTTTTTTTAGACATTATTTGTGTACGAACATAATAGTAATATTTGACCATGATATGTGTTTGGTGAACATAAACGGGTCAAATAAATCATGTCTAAGTAGTTATTAATAGGTCTTAAAGTCCAAGTTGAAGTGCAAGTCCTCTGTGATTTCAGCATGAAACAAAATATGACAAGTGAAAAAATACATTTACCAAAGATTTGCTTCTTCACTAGTTTCCTTTTCTCAATAAATACACTTTTCAGTAGACCAGATATATAATTTAATAAACTGCATTTTAACACTGGAATGGTTAAATTTAGTAACTTCCTTCTTTCTACTTCCTTGTTGTTTTTCTTAAGACCAAACCAATGACAGATGAAAAATAAATTCTGTACATTTAGAGCACTACGTATGATTCAGAATTGTAGCAACTTTTTATAACTGAGATTCCTTGCAAACATTTTGTGAGATTGAAATTAATGAATGTGAGGCTGATGAAAATTTCTAAAATAAAATCATGATGTGTATTATCGCAGCAAGTAAAAATGTTTCATGATTAACAATTATGAAATCACAGGGGATTTTATATGCATCTCCTACATCTTGATTGCTTTAGTAATTTTTTTTCAGGGACCAAACAACTCATTTTATATTGCTATAAATAAAAAAGTTTCTAACAGTTCGATATAACATTTTTACATCTGTGGTTTCTGGTTTCTGCCCAGATATAGCAGCTTAGTATCACTTAATATGGTGAATAAATTTGCAGTAATAATAGATTGAACTTTATATCTTGAGTACCTGAGTTTTTTTTTTTTTTCCTTTTGATATATTCTCAGAGATGATATCACAGGTCCCTCTCAACCTCAGCAACCACAAACATCCGAAGAGCTTGTTCACACGACAAGGAAACAATACAAACCAAAGCTGACAAAACAAAACCAACTATTCACTTTCAGTACTGTTTTATGAATAACAGGTTGCAGACCTGCACATTTGAAACATCCTTCCCGCAACTTCAGTCACTCCCAAGACTAAAGGTTGGCACATCATGGGATGCATGGGAAAGATTCTTATGAGTGGTATTTTAGGGCATCCACTGGGTGATATACAGGACATAGTTCTCTGGTAAAAGTTGTCGGTACGGTGGCGCCTTAACACCTTCTTGTCATTTTTCTGTAAATAAGAAAGTTGCTCGCTGGATTACACTGGATATTATCAATATAAAGCCAGAATGCTGGATAAGAGGAACTAAAATATTTTTTTTTCTCTTTTTGTAATAGTTCTATTAAAACCCCAAAGCCTTTTCCAGTGATGATTAGACTTATCGGCTTGTAAGACGCTGGACTTTCCAAACGATGTGTACGCAAGCACAGCTAAGCGTTCATGGTGAATTAAACAATCAAGGTAGTGGTTACAGGAAAATTCTTCTACATGTTTGTTATCATGTGGTTTTATAGCAACAAAATCAACAAATGATTGAGACCGTCAGCTTAAACAAATGAAGGTCTTCTTGTAAATCCTAGGTAATGCTTGTAAACATCAACATAAAATCAAATGTTATTAATCATGTTGCTAATAATATTAATATCAGTGACTGTTAATCAATTAATGTTATGTTTAATTAATATTAATGAATTACTATTTATTCATTAAATATTAATAAATATATTACAGAATATATTGATCTGTTTACTACTAATTAATCAATTACTTACTATTAATTGATTTATTAATCAATATTAATCAATTAAGATTGATTAATTAGTATTAATAAGTATTATTTTATTAGTATTAATCATTAATTTATTAATATTAATTAGTATTAATATTCATTCGGAATTGAACAAAATAAAAAATAGCTTTATTATTTATTAAGGTGATATTACTATTATCAACTTCCTAAAATAAGGGGCTCAGTCATTTTTTGCCAAAAGTGATTTGTTTTTATAAGATCTTTAGAAAAAAAAGACCTGGTGATCTTACTTTTTCTTGACAAAAAATGACATTGGCAATTATTTTAGGAAGTTGATAAAAATCACATTTTGAGAAGCACAGATGACTACATTTACAGATAATTAAAAATTTGAATAGGATGTGATTTTCAAAGACTGTTTTGCTTATTAGCAAATGACAAAATACATCATGGAAAACTCAAGATGATTTTTTTTCTTCAACAAAATGATATGCTGAACTTTGATTGTTAACTTTGAGCTTCACGAGCTAATACCCCAAGCAAACTTTAACAGATTGTAACTTTAATATGAGATTTTGTGGTTAACTTAAGTAGTTTTAAAACAGGTGGCATACCTCAGTTTAATTCATAAAGATGAAATAAACTCTTTAGGAGGGTAATCCTTGCTTCCCACAGAGGCAGCCACCTCTGACATCATAGGTCTCTCTCAGCCTCAGCAGCCACAAAAAAACCAAATATTTACTTTCAGTACATTTTTTTCAGTAACAGACAGTGGATAACCTGCACTTTCGAAACATCATCCCCTCAACTAACCTACGTGCACAACTTACAGGTCAAGTTGCTCATTTACAGACTGTTCAGGAATCTTATGACTGCGCTGGTGAATTCATAACTATGTTTTGAGAAAATGAAAGCTGGTATGTTCACACCTCAGCTCCTCAACATAAAGGACTGTAAACAACTCCACAGACTGATGTTAAGTCTGAATACTAGTCTAAATCAAGAGAAATCAAAATGATTTGCTATAACAGCAGTTTAATATGAGAATGAAGCCTGGTGTTAAAATTCTTTTGCAAATAAAGGGAAGATGGCCGACGTTAATGCAAGATAGGTGAAGAAAAACAAAGGACAGTCCTGAAAGAGCTCCTGTTAGAGGCTATGAAAGACTATAGACTGGTGTGGAGGTTCACCTTCTAGCAGGACAACTACACTAAATGTACAGCCAGAGCTGCAGTGGAGTGTTAAATAATATTAATGTGTTTCAGTAAGTCAAAATTCACACCCAAATCGAATTTCAAATCTCTGGCAGGAATTGAAAGCTGATGTTTACGTGTGCCTCCTAGTCGGTTTTGCTGAGCATGAGTAATTTTGTGAAGAAATAAATTGTAGTAGTGTGCAGAGTCTTTGTAGTTATGGTTCCACACAGATACAGATACATATTCGGATGTTAATTTGCTAAAAAAAATAACTGAAAATCATGTGTTATCTTACATCTGACACTTCTGGAGGATTGTGGTTTTAAATGTGACAAAATGTAAACACTCTGGGGGGGGAATGCATTCTTTTGAATGGCACTGCAGTTTTATTTTTTGTTTTTTTGTTTTTTTTAAATAAAATTTAGGTTTTATTAACTGTAGTTGTCATTTTTCATTCCAAATTGAATCATTCTGTCTTGTGAAACGAGCGAGAATCAACGATTTAAAAACAAGATAGAACATCAGGTATCATGCAGGAAAAAATAAGTTTATTTGATCAGTTTTAGAACCAAGTAAATAACATCACCATAAATAGTTAAAATAAATAGTCCCGAATAAAAAACAAAACATTATTACATTATGTAAATATCACATGTTCCAAAATATACTTTATAAAAGTACACTGTCACACATCATCTTGATGTTAAATAGAATCATCACAGACTTACAAAGAAAATAATAAATAATATTCCATTATAAAACATAGACTTCAGTGTTTCTTTTAGAGTTGGATTTTCTTTCTTTCTTTTTTTTTATAGTAGCACGGTGTAGTTTAACTGTTTGAGAAGTGGTTCCTTGCTGCTTGTTTCTTGCTCTGGAGATCGGTGAGGGTTCAGTTAGTGTGTTCACCGAGGTTCATGTAGCCAATGGCTCGGTTGATCGTGATGGTGCGGACGTGGAAGCCTTTCATGATCTTGCAGAGGAGCTTCCGTTGATTGAAGCCGTTGGTGCTCGAATGGTCCACAGAAGCCTGAAGAAATACAGAGGCATCATTAGGGCTTTGTGGAAGCAGCTCGTCTGGTAAAGTTGTGCTTGGGTTTATCAGAAATATGTTTCTCGCTAGTTTTTGAGAGAACAGCTAAGGCTTACCTCCTTTGAGCTCAAGTCTGTTAGAGATGAGCTAAAGCAATTCTGTTGATTACAAAAAAAAAGAGAGAAATCACTTCAGTTTTTTTTTTCCGTAGAGTTCAGTTTGCAGCATGAAAAGAAGTACAAATGCTTACAAAGCAACAAGTATCAGTTCAAAAAGCAATGGTGATAATGTTTGACAAACCTCCATGAGCTCTCTGAGGGGGAGGAGAACAGAAGAACCAAGAGTACCATCAGAATCCGGCTGACTGGAGAGAACGTTGTAGTAGTAGCTCAGGTCGGTCCCGATGTCTTTCAAACATGACTCCTGCACGGAATAACAACAAAAACATCACCTTCAGACTCAAGAAAAGTGACGCCTTGAATTCTATTGACAGAAAAAATATATATTTAAACACATAAAACTTTATTAGGTAGCTATTTAGATGCCTACCCGATCAAACGCTGATGTAGTTTCCCCAGAGCATACCGAACCCTGTGGGACAAACAGTTTACAAAAACCCATTAAAACCACTTTCATATAAAAAAAATAAAATAAAAAAAAAATAAAGTTGATATGCAGCACAACTTCTGTGACTTCTCTTTATAAATAAATCATTCGAATGTCAAAAATACCGCCAAGCAATGCCAACGTCATTGTCTGTACCTGTGGCGAACACACAGTGGACGTGTTGGTCTTCAAGTTCAGCTGCATGTTGTGCCTGGTGCAGTTCAACCCACTGAACATCCTTGTCTGTTGGGAGCAGAGAGGTTTAGCACCCCAAACGCAACATCGTAGAAGTCAACCTTCACCGAGTCACCTACCGGATCGTCCGGCGCCAGAAGATTTGTGACGTTTTCCAGAAGCATCCGTGCATAAAAGACACAGGAGTCGGTCATCTGACCGCTGGGCGTCAGTGGTAGTGACCGGCTGACCACCCATGCAGGGCAGCTGAGTGCCAGGAGCAGCAGCACAGGAGTGAAGGCTGGTAATAAAAGAAAAACAAAAAGCAAAATAAACACAGTAATGTTAAAAACTCTAGTCTTCTAATTATTTTCTTGCTGAGATACACAGAGAAATCATTTGATACTCACAGAGCTTCATGAGTGGCATCCTGGACTTGAGTTGAATTCTCTGAGCGTATCTGTCTCAACTCAGGCATCCTCAAGGGTTTTATACCCTACCCTAAGTAGGGATTTTCTCTCTTTTTTTTAATTTATTTCTTGAAACTGAAAGTGCTTTGTCACGTCATTCCTCCTTTAGAGATTGAAGGTCAGGGTGAAACTGGAAATAACATTAGCAAATCTGTGAGGTTACTCTTGTGTTAACCACTGACATTTATACTGAAAGGAAGGGTGAGAATATTATTTGATGCTATTTTCGCCCTCCACATTCATACTGCCTCACAATTCTCCATTCAAAAAATTTCAAAGCAAAGCTGGATGTATTTCATTTCTTGTAAGAGAAAAGAAAGAAAGAAAAAAATTTTCATTAAATAAAAAAGCAGCAAATACATTTTGAAGAATGAGACGTTCTAATTGAAACACTTTTGTCCAGACGCTCTTGAGCTTCACAAGGGCCACAGGTCACTCTTTTATTGGATGCAGTTGTGTATTATGGTTATATTGACCCTGAAACAAAAATCCAGTCAAAATAACAATAATAAAGAAATTCTCATGAAAGGAAAACTGAAAATGTTCCCTTTTTATGGTATGACATATAGAATAAAATGTTTAAAATTGTTGTAGACTTTGAACCAGAACAGCTCAAGTGCAGAAATTACAAAATGTGGAAATAACCCTTTAATGCTATTCATTACTCTAGCACACACAGTGCAATTACACTATTGTATTACAGCCATATTCAGTAAATTGGAATATTATTGAAAGTTAATTTATGTCAGTAAACTAGTTCTAGTAAAACACATTACATTGATTAATTAGACACAGACTGATGACTGTGGGTTTACACTTAGGATTAGAATATTACATTAGACCAATGAACATACGGTTATCATGCAGAAATGTGGGTTTCATAAAAGTATGTTTAATACCTGGTTAAAGACTTTTACAGTTTTCAAATTGTACTTTTAATCAGACAAACAAGCCTCACTGGAATTCATAGTTTAATTTGTTGAATAAGACTGAATGTCTGCCACTCTGTTACACTTTCTTGTTGCAACATTCTCTCAAAATGCTGTACCAACAAGCAGCCTTTCCTGGCTAACAGCCATCACGACGGGGCACAATAAGCGCGCCTTCTCGCTTCAAAATATCAGTCTGATTTGACACAGCTGGTGTTATGCCTAAATTATTGATCTCTACTCTTCTCAATAGCAGTTCACATTTATTTTTGCCAGATAAAGTCGCATGCTGACAGTATGTTGCAGGCCAGATATTATCTCGATCAGAAATCGGTATTTGCACTGGTGAACAAGATGAATATTCTGTGCGAGAGGTTCTGTTCTTGGTTCCTCGTGTCAAATTATGTTATGCTCTACACAGTACAGCATTTGTATAATAACGGTTCTTTGATTGTTCTATAAAATGCCACTTTGTGTCTGGGTCATGCATAATACTGCTCCTTTAAATAACTAAATTTAAATCAATGAAATATGCTGCGAATGAATCTCTTAAGTTAATTTTGGTTTTCCCATGGCTTCTTATGAGATATTTTTCTCATTCTTCTTGTTTATAGGTGTTAAGTGCTTTTCCAACTAGCATTGTTGAGCCCATAAAAGATCCAATCAAAAGTGTCTTCTTATACCTAAAACCACTTTTGTAACTAGCCTGATTTTCAGCCCAATTTTCCCTAGTTGCCATTTCTTAATGTCTGATGTCATTTTTTTTGTAGGTTACCTAGTTATTCTCATCAGAGTGGTTTCCCGCGTGCTTCCTGTAACCCTTTTTCAAAAGTTGTCGCACAGTCAGAAGCGTGAATGTGTGAATGAGGACGAAAACCCAGCAGTGGTTGGTTTTTAAAAGTACGAAATAAATGTGTTAATGAGAGAGTTGACGTCACGTCGCCTTTCGGTTTCAAGGAAATCGCACATTCTATTAGTGGTTTCTGAGGAGCGTGAAACTTTCAAAGCACTCATTTTGAACAGATTCCTCTGAAATCCAACTGAATGCAGCTCACTTCAGTTCACAATTGAAACATTTATTACTGGATTTGTTATTACAATCGTTGTACAGTACATTTCTTAATGAAGCAAACAATATAAAGTTCATCTTTGTGTGAATAGACATTCTTAGAAAGCTGAGTGTGGAAACACCGAACATCTAATCGATTTAATCATTCTTTAAATAAAGTCTCTTTTGACATGTACGCACATAAAATAGATTATTCTCTGACTCTTATGTGTCAATATGGAACCAACATGTTTTATGGTCAGCATAAGCAAATAAAGCATAAAACATGATTTTGCATATTTCCTATCTGGAGGTTTGTACTTTTACACGACTCCATTTTTATTTTATTTTTTATTAAACTATCTTGATGTTCTTGCACTATCAATAGAAACAAAACGGTAAAATCTGTTGCAAGCAGAAGATGCTAAAAGTGAATTTCAGTAATGAAACGGCTTTGATACAGTGCTCATAGTGGAATAAATGATACACTTTACAAATACACAGAGCACGTCAAGAAAATCAAGCGTTTGGTGCGGCACGTTGAGAGGTTTAAATCAATGTCCTGAAAGGAAAAGGGAAAACAAGGCTTGAGAGTTGTTCCCGAAAATAAGAGATCTGTGCAACATTCACCAAATGTTAAAAGGATGGCAAGAATACAAACTGGGCAACAGGATTCCCCTCATCCAAACAATTATACAACATGACTTGTCTCTAGTGGGAATGAGAAGCCTGCACCAACTCATTTGTGCCCGTTTTTAAATTAGTGACCTTATTCTCTTTTGACTTTGGTTTGGGGCTTTTCTGACTGAGTCACACGATGCGATAAACTGCATGCGTGTTCATGCTATAGGCCTGTTTTTTTTTGGGGGGGAAGGGAGGGATTTTCCAAACATCATGACCATGGCTCGAGTTAGTGAAAACACAAAACACCAGCAACAGTCTGTGGCATGGGAGGCTGGATGGCGTGCAAAAGGACACGTGTGGATAAGGATGTTTATTTAGAGACCGCTTTCTCTGTCTGGTGCCGCTGATGGCTGTGCGCGTGCCTGCAGCAGAGAAGAGCGAAAGTTAAAGGCACGTAAATTCACTCATTTGAAACACTGGATCTCTGGTACAAAGTGGAAGAATACCTGGTTAGGTCCTCTACATCCACCAGCATAGCATCTTGTTCCACATGCAGCTCGTCCCTCATTAGTAACAACTGCACCAGCTCCTCGTTTAGATCTGCACGAGATGATCAAAATTTTATGTCAGAAAGCCCCTAAATGGTGCCAACTGAAAATAATTTTGTTTACTAATATGTTGCCCACTAAAGTACCAGAGTAAATTATGATATGACTGCCTTTAAGTATCATTGACATAGGTAACCACAAAATTTGGAAGGTCATGGAACTCCCATTTCTCTGGTTTCTAAGAGCTTGTATGCATGCTTGTGTTGTGTGACGTACTCACTCTGAATCTGTGAGTGTAAGTCGTTTGTTATGACTTGCAGCTGTCCCAGACTCATGTCCCTCATGTCCCCGTGCTTCAGGTTCCACTTCACCAACCCCTCACTGATGTGGGGCAGATGAGGGAGCTGAAAGACGCATACAAACGAATTGTTGCGCATCAGAACAGTAGCAAAATCGAGTTGTTTTCAAGAATTTGTCAACTTTAAACGGGCCTTGCAAATATTCCCCAACTATAAAAAAAAAGTGGGACAAACATGCTGGCCTTCACTTACCAGGGGTTTTCTCTTGCATCACACACACACACACACACGCACGCACACACAAACCAGACAATTGACAGTTTACTGAAGCCCAGCAAGTCCCTAATGTCATCTTTATTGTGTTTACTGTAAGCAGCCATTCCATTTCCATCTTGTTTCCCCTTTTCATTTGCTGTGGATCTTTTATTGTCTCATAAAAGGCGCAGCAATGAATCTTATCTCTTTCTCGCTGACTAACCAGGTCGGCAACAGGCGAACGTCTGTGCAGCTGGATTTGCCTCTCCACCTCCACCTGCATGCGAGCCATGGGTCGAGCCAGTGCCAGCGCCACCCGTGCCTCCTCCTGCAGCCTTCTCTGCACCCGCCAGAAGCTGCTGCAGTCGTCCAACGGATCGGAGTCCTCTTCCGCCGTGTCCCGGTCCGACAGTGACGAACTCTGCTTGCTCTGCACGGGAAGTGAGGGAGTTAGTGGAAAGTCGCAGCAGCCGGGGTGCGTTTTTATGCGACTGTGATGCACGAGGGGAGCTTAGGGGACGCCTAAGGGAGTATCTGCTGGTGCATACCATCGGTGACAGCGGCGTGTCCAAGCTGGTCTCGGTCCTACTGTCCTCAGCATCGCTGTCTTTGTCGCTGCTGCTGTCGTTGACGAAGCAAACCTGCAGATTCACCCCGCTCTGCAGCCTGAGAGGAAAAATAAGAAAGGTTTTTAGTTGACACCAAACTTGGAGTTAAAAGGCAAAACTTTTAACTCCATGTGTGTTCTTTTTGTTTTTGCACAAGACGGCAATAAAACCTCAAAATTTGGAAGATTGATGTCTATTGTAAGGGAAATTAGATGTTTAGATTAAAAAAAAGTGAAAAAGAAATCGTTTCTGAATAGATCCACAAATAGCTTCTTTTTTTTACCACCAATAGCTTTGAACACATCAACAAATTTGGCCGAAGTTGTAGAATGTAGACTGCAAAAAATAAAAAAAAGTAAATACATAAATGTTAAAGCTAATTAATAGATTAATTAGAAATAATTAAGCGTATGCAGAGCCTTAATTGAATTCCCAGGATCTAAAACAAATTTTTAGCTCAAGCTATCACGATAAGCATTAGGAGAGAACGAAATTGAAAGTAATTATCGAGAAGAAAAAAAAAAAACAACAAAAAAAAGCTAAGTTAGTTACCTCACAGTGTCCCCCAACCACAGTTTTTCCAAACAATAAATGCGCTATTCATTCAATATCTCACCACGACAACCCCCTACTGAAAGGAAACTACTCAACAACCAGGATCAGAACAATTTGTTATACATCCCACAAACAGGATGAGGTGGAGCTGGAATTTCCACTTAGAGCTAAACCCTATGATAATGTACCTATATTGGGGGTCACGTGGCTCCCATACCACAATCCCAGTTTAATGGATTGCATCACGCATCACTTCTCGTTTCACAGAGCGCTTCCTCAAGTTAACGAGAAAGAGTGAACTGGGTGAGAGGGTAGGTGTGGTTTGGTGTTAGGTAAACAGGGTGGAAAATAGTGTGTAGAAGTTACAAGAGGTCAAGGCTGCTTGTTGACCAGAAATGACAAAACAGTATTGTCACAGGTGTTATGAGTTTTTTTGTGTGTGTGTGTGTGTGTGTGTGTGTGTTATTAGCCGTGATGTCAAGCAACGCCTTCCACTGCACGCCTTCCAAAACCTCAATTACAAATGTGAAATGTCAGTTTTGGGGGACAGCAACAACCATCATGTTACTATGTAAATAAAACCAATGAGGCTGTGTTGTTAAGGTTTTTAATCTTAGCTGACAAAAAAAAAAAAAAGGAAGAGAAGAGAAAGCTGCTGCCTACAAAATGGAAGTGTGAAAACATAACTGGAAAGGGGAGATAAAGGATGATTGACAACCAAAACAGGCAATGTTTTCTGAACGTTATGCCACGGTCAAAATATTATCCTCTGCAAAATGTCAGAGGGTAAATAAACACCCTGTTGCTCACACCAGTTCTTCCCAAACTTGAACCTCTTTGTTCTGCTTTTCTTGGAGGGATTCCTGTCCGTCTCCTTGAAGTGAACCTGACCTTACAGGACGCGTCTTACTTTCTGTTTTACACTTTCGTCTGTCAAAATCCAACAATTTTTATTTTAACATTTTCTTCTAAGTTATGTTCTGTTTCTCACAAAATACATTTCCACAGACGTTTGAAGCTGGAACAGCACAGAGGCTCAGTTGGTAGCACTGTACCAACATGTTTATCCTCTGAGGACGTTGGAGCTAAACCCTATGATAAATCCAACACACTTTGATAAATAGTATCATGTTAGGATAAATGTGTTGGATGGATGGAAGAACCTAAAGCACAGGTTGGTCAAAAAATTTGCAGAATACTTTAGGTATATTAGGAATATGAATCATTAGGATTTTGTGTTTTTATTAGTACTCTCTTTTGCTCTGCTTTTAAAATATTAATCTGCACAAATAGGGCCCATAGTGATATTTAAAAATAAAGTTCCAAGAATGAAATATTTTGTTACATATCATCAAATCGTTTTAAAATACACACACAAAAAAAAAAAAATCAGAAGGCGAGATGACTATTCACGAAGTCCTATAGTCATATTAATGGAAAAGTGAATAGAAGGAAAAAGCAGGAATGGTAAGCATGGGATAGGATAAACGTCATCCTTGAGAGGCTAACCTTTCTATCCTTTATAAAATTTGTCTTATGTGATAATTAGATTTTTGACAAAGCTGAATTTTTGCTGCTGCCAGAGTCATGAGCAAAAACAGGAAGATGGATTATATCACAAAATGTCACTGCCCTGGCTCCCTGTTAGTAAAAATATACAATTTAAATCCTTATTGGTGTTTTATTAGGCATTATAATACCTGAATGTATTTGAGATTTGCTGTTTTGGCAGAGACACCTCAGGTCATCAGACCATTTAGTCAGTTCATTGAGGAGCAGAACTGAACAAGGAACGGCAGCATTTATTTCATATGCCCTGCAGCTCTGGGAAAAAAGACTGAAAACAGTATGCAGAAACTGTTGACTTCTTTTAATCAGGACTGAGGAAAATGACGTTCAGCTATTACTGTACTTTATCAGCTTTTTTCTGTCATGTTTTAACTTCTTATTTGTGGTGTCAGATCAGCATTTTAATGTTTATTTTTATGCTCGTCTCTGTTTTTGCACAGGAAGTGACACTGTGACTTAGCTCATTTTTATAATGATATGTTTGTGTTGTTGTTTTGAAAAGTCAGTTCTTAATAGGGAAGTCCTGGAAAAACAAAAACAAACACAAACAAAGAAAATGGTGGCCAGATGTTGGCCACTGACAATATTGAACCAAAACTGAACAGGAGTTTTATTATATCCTTTTGTAATATATGTTGAATTCGTGGAGTAAGTAGCATTAAAAAGTGATATACTAAAGTATGAAGTCAGTGTAAGAATGCATACTTAAAAAAGATGAAACTTTACAAAATATTAATGCTACCCTACCCCTTTCTCAAGTTAGCTACGGACAGTTTCAGAACAGTAATTCTGTTACATTTAGTAAAAAAAAAAAAATAAAAAAAAATAAAAATAAAAAAAAGTAAGTTGATCAAACTCAAACCAAACACACAGTCACTCACAGACACAGACTGAATCCTACCTAGAGGTTGGGGTGCTCTTGCTGCAGCTGGTATAGATGACAGGCTCGTCGTCATAGAAACTGCCAAGGGCAAGTTTCTGCCTGATTGACTCTCTCTCATTCCTCTGAGCCTACCAGGAAAAAAAAAAAAAAAGAAGCACACATGAATGATAAAGGACATTAATAAAAGTGTGGCTCCTACACTGCCACATCCACTCATCTCCCCCGCACATTAGCAGAGACTGAGCTGATTGGTTATAGCTACAAAGGCTTTACTAGCAATAATAATACTAGGGATGATTAAAGGTTTCAAAAACAGTGTTTTTACCCTTTCAAGAGGTTATGTTTGGTAGACATTTCTTCAGTGATTTAAATGATAAAGATCTGAGAGCTTCAGTTTCTCAGATGCCTCTCCATATATAGACCGGTAGGTCACAAGAAGTCACATCTGAGCTGCTGTCATGAATGAATATCAAAGGTATTAACTTTATTCTGCGTCGCATTAAGACTTTCAAAAATGACAAAACACGCAAAATCAGCAGAAAAGGTAAGAATACATTTTTGGTTTTTTTTTTACAATTTGTATGTTTATTTTTGATTTATTCATTAATTCATATTCATGTGAATTGAAGTAATGGTTACATTTTTCTTAATCTTTCACTTTGAGAAACATGTTATTTAAACACAAACCTGTGGTAAGTGCAGTTTTGATTTTTAACTGAAGCAAAACCCAAATATATTATTAAAAATCTAAATT
>NW_006800141.1:627867-643398 GCF_000485575.1 Poecilia formosa
TTTCTCGGGATCTCGCGATAATAAGTCGGGATTTCTTTCCTTTTTTTTTTTTCTCCATGTCCCCTTAGGGGCTCCGTACTTAGGGGCTCCGTAAGGGGCTCCGTAGAATTGTGCATTACATTCTCGCACTGTTTGAAAAATGAAAAAGCAAGGCTAGCGACTTTCCAAATTGTACACATGTCCTAAAAAGGTTTTCTCAGCTCAAACACCATCAGCTGGTGTATTTCTCAACAAGTCTTGCATAAATTATATTCAAGGATCCCTCAGGTAAGCAATAGTTTGTAAGGGGTCACAAAGGTTTTCAATGCATCAGGCCAGTCGTACTTTTACATTGTTATTTGAGACATTTGTTCACAGCTTCAACTCTTTAGCTCAGCTTTCATGTCATTCCTTTTAGATTTCTACACTTGTTTTTTTATCCTATTCCTGTACGGTATGAAAGCTGAGGAACCCTTTCATTTTGGAGAAAGTCTTTTTATTTTTAGTCTTGGAATCAAATTAGAGTGCAAGATTCCTTTTTAGCACCAAAACAATCATCTCCAGTGACTCTAAATTTTTAACCAAAAAATCATATCCAAATTCAGTCAGACTCACAAAATTTTACATAGCTGCACCTCAGGTTCTGTGACGCACATTCAGATGAGGATGTGATGTCAGAGCATGAATCAGGTGAGAGTCTTTACAATTTTGCTCCCCCACAACAGATGGCCAGATGTCCCCCCCCCCACTTCCTCACACTAACATCATTTTTCACCTTGAAACATAGTAAGCACATATTGATGAATGGAATGGAAAACGCCAGACACCACAGTAATGCCGAATAACCACCTCAACCTATTTTTAGCCTTCAACAATGCAATTTACAAAAGACAAGTGTCACTACAAAGACGCAAAAATGATTTACGATCATGTTAATCCAGATAAGGATTAAATTGATATAAATAAAAAGTGAGAGATTATTGAGAGATGCACAAATCGGAATCATGTGAAAACATCCACTCCCTTTCCAGACATCCAACTCATCCATTATGGCTGACATCTCCAGCTGCACACCCATTACGCAGATACCTATCCCCCATATCTGTGAAAATCATGTCACAAACACTCTGCTCTCAGAATCCCCGCACCAACGCAAACCCAAATCCACACACCTGGTAAACGCGTTTCTCCTGATGCACCATCTTCTAACGCATCGTACCAACACGGCCGGCTCTGCCCTTCTCTATACTGCAGTGGAGCTCTCGTATACTGCAGGTCCATGCAAGGAGAGGAGAGTGAGGGAGGAGAGCACAGGGAGGGGAGAGGCATCAGAGAGTGAAAGGAGGAGGAGGAGTTCAAAGTGTGGGAAGAGACGGAAGCAGAAGAGGAGACAGAAATGGTAGAGAGTGGAAGAGGGAGGGGAGAGATAGAGCTGCCACAGTTTTCCTGATCTGTTATCTGTGCCTCCATCTTCCTCACTTGTGTTTAGCCTCCGTCTTTCCTTTGCTGAAAATAAAAACACAAGATATGTAGATTTGGTGAAGGAGTCGAGTTCCAATTGAGTCAGACTATGTACTGTTCTGTCCTGAATGAGACTGCATCACTGGAAGGCAAAACAACGAGAGAGGCCCCGATTCATTTGAAAAAGGTTCTGTAACAGATGATGACACTAACATGACCCTAACCCTTCTGTCCAACTTGTCTCCTTGATCCTCTCCAGTTTTTGTTTTAATGTGGACGGATTAAAGTACAATCTGCCATACAAGAGGGAGGAGGAAGCGGATGATGCATCTGCTCAAACGTACTAAAACGCTCTGCCCTCAGAGTGCTGTGTCACAGTGAAGCAGTGGGTCGATCAAAGCATCTTGAATCATCATTCATCCGTCATCTGCGCAGAACTAAAAATACCCAGCATACAGAGGGACATTCTCTCAAGAACAGTATATTAACTTTTATATTTATATTGTGCGCACATATTTGAGAAGCAGTAACTCGGTCACTCACAGAAATGCTGGACAGCCTGGATCGTCCCCCACAGTAACAGCCTTCAGCTTGTGGCACCAAGATGTCCTGGACTTCATCGGCCCAGCTGGGGCTCTCAACCATGCAGCGTCCTCCGTGGTGCTGAGCATCCCTGCTGCCGTCACCGTCCTCCCACCAGTGGCCTGGTGTGTCCCCTCTGAACATTTCTAATTCTGCCAAATCCACATCGTATCCTTCCAGAAAGACCAACTGAGTGGAACAGTCAAAATTTGGTGTTGAAGGTGAAATTCAAGCAAAATTTTAAGATTTTAAAAAAAAAAAACAAAAAAAAAAAAAAACACTTGACTTCCAAAAGCTCATTCATGTATTTGAATTATGCATACCAACTTAAGTCCATCTCGTTTAAAAAAGGCATTTAGGATCGTCTTGGAGCTCAGTGCCACTCAAAACACAGCTATTCCAAGGGACTATGGAGAAACAGAAAAGACACCGTTCCCAGAGTGTTGCACATTCTTCGCCGTCACATGGAGCCCAGTTTCAGTGAAGTGTAAATGTTCCTCGTTCACATGCAGCATCAGAGGGCGCCCAAGGGAGAGAGCACCATGCGGAAATGTATAAAAAGAGACAGAATGGGGTGAACACACACATGTTCTGCAATATAAAGTTAACACCTGATTAGTAAATTTTAAACTTAATGTAAAAGTAGCTTTATAAATATAGTCACATGGCCAATATGGATTAGTTTACTAAAAATTACTCAAATTTCAACATTGTAAAGGACCAATGAGTGATGTCCAAAATATGGTCAAACCCAAATGTAATTTTACATTTTGAAGTCAAGGCTCCAAAATTTGGAGCAAATGTAGAGGCAAAGAGTTGTGGAATACAAGATTCCCACTTATCTGGAAATTGATGACATCTGGTGTTGGTTGAGTTTGGAACCAATTCCCTGATGTCAATATGCTACTGGCTAGCATGTTTAAAATCAGATTTTCAAAACATAGTACAGTTGAGAAAGAGTGTACCTCAGTAAACAGTGTCTTTCAGTACACTATAGAATTAGAGTTCTGGATCCCAGCTGTAAACGCCTTAAAGCTCCACCAAGGAAAGAAAAAGTTTCACCTTAAAAAAAAAAAAATCCCCAGACAAGACATTGTTCAAAGTTAAAGATGTTTATTAAACTCAGGAGATTCAGGCACCTACAAAGGAGAACAGTTCAGCTTCTGTTACAGGAGAGCATTGCCACTTATCTAGGAGTTATGTCCTCCCAGTCAAGGTATGGATCATCTTGGCTTGCAGTGTGATAAAGCAAAGGGAATGACTCCCAGAAAGAGTCAGGATTTTCTGGACTTTGGTATCCAGAGCTGATCTGCGGAGACACATTTTGCTGGTCGTCTGGCATTTCGTGATGTCCAAATGACATTCTTGGAGCAAAAAACAGCCTGTCAAAAGGACCAGTCCTTCTAGCGTATGGGCAGTAACTGCTTGGCATGTTGGCTGTAGTTGTTGGCATCGTGGTAGTAAAGTAATCCATGAAGAATTGGTAGAAGGGGTGGTTAGCTACCTGAGGCTTCGGAGCTGCTTGGGGATACATTTGCCACACTGGACGTCTATAAGCATGGTAATAGGATTGCAGGGGATGAGCCTGCTCTTTAAGGTAGCGAGAATACAGTGGGTAGAGTGCAAGGAGTCTTTTCCAGAAGTAGGGATTTTTATAAATTGGGCGAGCTGTGACAGCAGTAGTCGTGGTGGGAGGAGGCGAGGTGGTCGTAGTTGGAGGTGGCGGGGTATACAGGCAGAGTGGATAACGTTTATGTGGACTACAAGGAAAATACATGGGACGCCATCTTAAATGGCGTCTCAGACGATGAAGGCTTAGGGAATCATGAGGCAAATCATCTTTTAAAGGAAGATGAGGCTCTGTTGTGTTCACCTCAGAAATTGGAAACATGGTGCAGGTTAAATTAATGCCACTCCCCCTCCATCTCATTGTGAAGATGTACGTCCCATTCTGAAACAGGGAACAGGTCAAATTACACATTGCCTTGTGCTTTTACACTCAATTGTAGAGACACAAGTTGAGTCTAAAAGGCAGTGGGAGCAAAATTACTTACCTCTTGTAAAACTGTACAGCTGTCATAACGAACAAGTAGAACAAGTCCAAGCTTGGTCTGGTTCACCAAGACGCCACAAGCTTCAGGCACCTGGGTAAGTGGTACATATTCCGAGTTGCCTGCGAAAAAAAAAAAAAAAAAAAACAATAAGTTAACCAAGTAAGTTTAGACAATTTAAATAATTGCGATAGAGACTCCTACCGATGTCCAGTTGAAGCTCAGCAGCACCCAGGCCCATCACTTTGAATTTCATTTTGCTAGGGCCACAGTGAAGTGAAGAGTTAGCGGTGCTCCATTCATCTCCCGTAGTCACACCAGCTTCGGTCACACACATACACAAAAAAAAAACATTTAACATTTGTTGGTAAATTACAGTTAGAGACATGAAAAGTGGCTTACCATTGGTGTCAGCTTGGATTGAGGAATCATTTAATCCCATTTTTGGACCAACAGCCACAGAAGGAGCCGACTCAAACTCTTTTCCACTAAATGTAGCATTTTCCACTTCGGAACTCCTCCCCACCTTAAGTGCTTTAGTTAATTCTCGCCAGCTAAAAAATGTTAGACCAAGCACTAAAGAACACAAGAGCAGCGCAGCAGCTATCGGTTTCCATTTTCTACGCCACACACCACCTTCCATCATAACAAGGAAACACAACAGTTCAGTATGATGGATAACGTCTCAGGCACACCTTTTAAATAGTACATGCAATCTAAGTGCCAGGTGATTCAATTAAGGAATCAACCAATCAGCCACAGCTCACCCCCTGTTCCCAATTAGGTTCAAACTGGTGATTCTTTAGCCTCTGTTCCAGATTATACCCTTTTTTTATCTGCTCAAAAGAGAGAACTGAATGGTTGGACGTCACCCCCCATTAAAATGAAGAAGAAGAAGATCTTAATGCTGACAAGAATGTTAAAAACCATGACCTCACACAAATCAGCATGCAATTCAAATAACTTTAGCTGTAAAAATTGGTAGGGTACCCAAAAGATACTCTCAAGAGTAGCATGACTTTAAAATGTTTTTACTCAAGTAGATGCAAACAGAAGTCATCCAAAACATGACCAAAGAGTAAAAAAAAAGAACAAATATTTAATGAATATTCCGACTGAACACTTTGATTACATCTGTTTCCCATTTATTGAAAGAAATAAACCCACGGGTAAATAAATGTGAAGAAATTAAGTAATGTATTCATAAATTAACCAACAAAGGCACAAGAAACCAAGATCTAAATTTCAGTTCTTCTCAATATGAAGCCTATGAAACCAACCAAACTTCAGATGGCAACATGTTGCCGTTTGAGTATATCTCGTATATATACTCTAGATTCACTTGCCCTCCAAACAGCACAGCAAAGTTCAGATAATTAACACTGAAACAAGAAATCTTGCGTACTGTGATCAAAAAAGCAGACTCCTTGTATCAAACTGTGGGTATGTATGTATGACCTCTGCACCATAAATTGAGTTGAGTTACTTAACATTACTCAAGTAAAAGTTTTGTGAAATGTAACTTTTTTTAAATTACAAATAAAAGTAACTGATTACTCTCCACCTGTAAATATGTATGATTTTTAATTTCTATATACCAAAAAAATCTATTTTTTTTTGTATTCAAACAAGTTTGGCAACATGGTAATTGCAGAAGAAGTTCTAATACATTAAATATTGTTTAGTCATGAATAAGGTGGCACAATAAAGGCCGTTGCTATTAGTTGAGCTTTTCTTTTTACCTTCCCTTTGGTTATGATTTTGACAGTGCTTTAGCTGTAAAAAAAAAGCTCAACTAATTGCTAAATAAATTAAATCAATCCATAAACAGCGAGATTATTACTTCCATAAACAGTGTGACGTCTACGTTCTTCGCTTTGTGGTTGTAAATCGTTCACAAGTCACATTTAATTAGTATGAATGAAACAAAAAAAAATAAAACTCAGCAAGAGAATTGGAATGGAGCATTAAGACAACTGTGAATGTAGCCCAAACCACAACTAGATACAACTTTAATTTTATATTTTGGTGGCGACAGTGGGTGTTTGTACTGCAATCGTTGGATCACCAGTTTGATTCCCAGTCCATTTGTGTCCCTGGGCAAACACTTCATGCACTTTGCCTGCTGGTGTTGGTCAGAAGATCCAATGGCAAACAAAAAAAAAAAAAAAAAGCCTCATACAGCCTGCCCCAAGGAAGGCAGCTGTAACTTCAATCCAGTAGCTTGTCATCTGTACGATTGTGAATGTGCCCTTTGAGATTTCAGTTAGATATAAAAGAGCATTTTAAGTAGAAACATTACAATAAAACCCAGACATGCTTCATTAGAATGTGGGGCTGAGTAAAGTGAGCATACAACTAGAGATTTGTCTAATTTAAAAAAAAAAAAAAAAAAAGCCTTGTTCCACCCAATCCTGTCAGAAGTAGGACTTCATCTACTTGAGAGCTGAGCCATGTTTCATTGGCCTTAAGATAGAGATCACGGTCTACCTATGAATAATTGCAGCGACATTGAGAAACACCTGATCAATTTTGAAAATACTTAATCTACCCAGAGTAAGAATTTTATTTTTAGTGTGCAAAATTTTAATCACAACATCCCAGCTTGTTAGGCTTTTGGGGAAGCACTGAAATACCCCCTATATGCTAGTATGAATTTACCTCAACACAAACAAATCACAAGTTGTGTTTTCAAAACTTTATTTTAAAGCTTCACACTAGCCTTTATGAGAATAAAACATGTGTGGAAAATGTTCATTTGGAACAACAGGTAGGTACTCCAAGGGATACAACTGTCCAGGGGCATCAGAAGGACCCTGGGTAGGTTCAGGAGACTCTGTAGTTTTAGATGAAATTGCTGTCGTCTTCTGTCCTGAAGTTGGAGACTTTGGAGGTTTTTCAGTTGGATAAGGCAAGAAGGGAGGGAATTCTGGAAACTGAGGCCAGTATGGGACGGGGAAATACGGCGGAAAGGGAATCTGAGGATATGGGACTTTAGGTACTGACGTGGTAGGTGGTGGGGCAGTCGTCTGAGGTGGGAAAGGGTGCAGATACAGGTATAAGGGAAGTTCTGGAGGTTGTGGCACAGGTTTTGCAGGTTCAGCCGGTGCAGGGAAGAGATGAGAATAAAAGTCAAAGTAAGGCTGGCTCGGCATCCGGGGAACCTGCGGCATCCGGGGAACCTTCGGCATCCGGGGAACCTGCGGCATCCGGGGAACCTTAGTTCTTGCAGGTTTGGGACATAACAGAGACAGAGGATGGCCTTGCCAGAGTAGTGGTAGCATGTAATTTCCTCCCTTGTGATAAAAACAGATTACATTTGAACAGAATATTACATTTATTTCATTAAGTTTTATGCAAAGCAGTAACTGCATAAGAAATATCCAAGTTCAGAAATTTATCCCAACATCTTGCAAAGTTAAGAGTTTTACTTCAACACAAGCCATTTTAAACCAAATTGTGGATACCTGCTGAATCATGTTGCAGCCATCATATGGAGCCATCAGAACAAAGGCCATTGGGTCCCCATGCATTCTGTAGCCACATTTTGGAGGGACCATGGACAGAGGCATCGGGGGCTCATGTGCTGTGGAGTGGGGGGATATTAATACCCACTCCAAGTAACAAATTTACTTTGAACATGTTTGTTTTACCTTGCTCCACTGCAAGTTGTGGAGCTCCTGGTCCAAGTGACCTGAACTTCATGTGGTCACCAAAACAATGCAGAGAGGTTGCTAAGGGGTTCCATTTCTCCTTGGAGCTCTCTTCCATGTCAGCCTGCTGAGACCAGCCTATGAAGGAAAGGGGGGGAAAAAAAAAAACTGTCACTCAAGATTCAGACAAGAATATAGTACAGGCTGGAGACACCTTCCTTATATTAAGCATGTGAAATACATACCAGCAAAATCTGATTGATAATCTGTTTCATCATCCACTGAAGCGTTTTTAGAGTGCTTTTCGCTTCCATAAGGGACCTCAAAAACCCTCCCGAACACAATTTTTCCTTCTTGAACTCGACCTGAGGGAGGAAAACCAGTTTCTCTCTGCACGATTCGTCTCTGAGATTTCCTCAGTCGAAAGCAGTCTGTAGTTTTCACCCAGTAACACGTCAGAATAACAACTGCAGCCAAACAAACAGCGGGATTTTTCACTTTTTCTCTACCCATCGTTCAACCCTGCGCAACTTCTGTAAAGCATTGATTTGTCACGCCTTTTTAAAATAACTTGTCGTTTGGAGGCAAAGAGTATTTGCTGCAGCGGCCAATGAAATGGTGCGAGAGAACGCGGCGTGTAATCAGCTGGGACTGGCTACACCTGATCACCTTTTGATCTCAACAGTTTCGTTGCCACTGCGTGGCTCTTTAAGTCACAGCTACGTTTGGATAATTTAAACGCTGACGCGTTTGCACAGCATTTCGAACAAAGAATGGAGCCATGAAGTGACAAAAATGCGTAATAAATTAAAAAATAGTAATAACCAGATTCATTCATAAAGAAAAGGTTGCCACCTTTTAATCTATAATCATTTAAATGGGTGTGATTCATTAAATGCATCATAAAATTATTACATTTGGAAATCATTAATTTAATTTGAATTGATTTTTTTTTTTTTTACTAACATTGGAATATTTCAGAATTAAAGGGTGTAGGTTTTACATAATCAATGTCGACATGGTACTGTATGATCAAACAGAGCCACACTTCTGATTGGTCAACCTGCAATGTTTGTCCTACAGCGGCGTAGAAATAAATTAAATAAATTCCTTATGACACAGAACTGTGTAATAATTGCTTTTTTAAAAAATATATTTTTGTGATATATTTGCATATTTATATGAATTATATAACTGAAAATATTGTATCACATGCTGTTTAAAGAAACTGTTTCAAGACTTTTTTTATTTTCTAAATTTACTATTAATTTTATCTATAAATTATATCACACCAAAAGTGCAATATAAAATTGTGATAATTTAATGTGTGAACATACTTAGACAAATACTCTTGAAGCACCATTGTATGCAGTTTAGACATTTTTTTCTGCTTGGGTAACATCACTAAAAGAACACTACACTTGGAGTGAAATGTGGTTGTAGCAGTGTCATGATCTGAGTTTGTTTCTTCAGGTGGAACTGTGTGCTGAAATCAAAGTGAACTAACAATAGTCAGTTTGGACTCAAAACCTTCCACCGTATGATTGAAGGGAAAGACCAAGATATTGTTTTCTCCATCCAAAACAAAAATAAAAAAATGGTAGGAATAGTCCACAGTTCAGAACTAAATCTAAAAATTTAGTTTTGAAATCAAAAAGTTTAAAGAGGACTCTAGACGGATATTTCTACAATCTGACAGATTTGGAAAATGTTTGCAAAGTAATTTTAGGCCAGGCCTAAGAAGATTGAAGTAATTTAAAAATCTGGTATTAGTGAAGTAAGGAAAATAGGATAAAAACTCAACACCTTTGTAATAGTTTATTTGCATAGCACATTGTAGAGCACTGCAGCATTTTAATCATGTGTTAACCTTTGAGAGTTATAAGTTTCTTTCTGAGGAAGGAGGGAGTTCTGTATACTTGTGGCAAAATGTGAACACTATTTACAGTGCCAGTAGGTCTAAAAATAAATATATATTTGAACTGTGCCCAATCTGGCACTCCCCAACTTTACAATTTTCCCTCTGCTTCCATCTAGTGGATGACTAAAATAAGTGCAGTTAGAATAAAAGCCAAATACACTGTATTAAGTTACCATATCAAGAGCAATACTGAACAAAGGAAAATCAAAAGGTAATATATACATTTTATACTAGATAGCCATATGTGCCAATATCCCCAAGTCACCATAAATCTATTGCAAGCCACAATTTGAGAAAACTCAATCTTACATCAAATTAGTCTGAAAAATCCAGACTCAATCAGAAATTAGACTTGATTGAGAAAATGTGTCCCTTTGTTCAACTATTGTTGATCTCTTGCACATTTGAAAAATAAACGGCTTGTATAGCACTGTATCAAGCCCAGAGGACACCAAAGCATCCATGGTCATTCATTCACACACATTGACATGCTGATTGATAGTGGCAAGTTACTGGCCTGTAGCCCTGGACTACAACCCACCAGAGGCAAGGCTGCAATGCACCAGCACTTCTGGGCTCTCTGACCACCACCAGGCATGGTGGGTGCAGTGTCAGATCACTGTATCCAAGCAGTTCATAATTTGACTGCTCACTATCCCACTCCACGAAGTGGTTGGACATAATGAAGGTTTTAAGTTTTACTTTTGGCAAAGTTACAACTGATTGTAGTCCGATTATCAATTTTCATAGACTATACTCTTTTCAACAAAAATGTCCAACTTGACCCATGCCATAGACTTTAGTTTCCATTTCAGTTTCAAACTGAAATAACCCTGTAGGGAAAAGAAATTAAAAAAAACTACACATTGTAGGATCTGCAACCAAAGACACAAGTCCCTTTTATTTTAAACATTTATTTCAACTTTTCAAAGCTAACCTTGATAAAACATGTCTTGAAAATGTTGCTCATTTGGAAGAATAGGTAGGCAGATCACAGGATACCAAGTTGCAGGAGCATCAGGAGGAGTCTGGGTAGTGGCAGGATCTTGTGTTACACAGGGAGTCTTTTGTACAGGCACTGCATATTTCCCATGAGGACAAGGATAGACAGGAGGAAATTCTGGAAGCTGAGGCCAGTACGGCCAAAGAAGCTCTGGATTAAAAGGAATCTGGGGATAGAGGACTTTTGGCTCTGCAGTGGGAGGAGGAGCTGTTGGAGGTGGATGAGGGAATGGGTAGAAGGGGAAGCCTTGAACAGGATCATCTGTTGCATGATAATAGAAGTCAAAAGGCCCCACGGGCGGAACCACAGGCCCCACGGGCGGAACCACAGGCCCCACGGGCGGAACCACAGGCCCCACGGGCGGAACCACAGGCCCCACGGGCGGAACCACAGGCCCTGTATGTTCGGGACACAGCAGGGACAGTGGATGGCCTTGCCAGAGTAGAGGGAGTATGTGATTTCCACCCTGGAAAGCAAGACAGAATGTTAGTTTTGGCAGAGTTACTCTATTCCTGTTTGCATTTAGCATCTGCATTAAACAAGTTTGAAGTTAGCCCTTTATAGTTGTTTAAAAGCAAAGTATAGCAAGATATGCATGACTGTCACATTTAACAGGGTTTGAGGTACCTGCTGAATAATGTTGCAACCTTTAAATGGAACAATCAGAATGAATGTTATTGCAGTCCCATATATCCTGTAGCCACATCTTGGAGGAACCATGGCCAGAGGTATTGGGGGTTCATTTGCTGTAGGGGAAAAGAAGTTACATCAGTGTGCAGACCTGTTTATGTATATTAAAATAAAATAAAAAATACTACCTTGAACCACTGAAAGTTGTGAAGCCTCTGTTCCAAGTGACCTGAACTTCATGTGGTCATCAAAACAATCCAAATATGCCCCCAAGCGCTCCAATAACTCCTTGGAGGCTTCATCCATGTCCGTCTCCTGGGACCAGCCTATAAGAGCAAAAGACGACTTAAATTTGTCCCACTTGTTTTTAAAGCATACAGGCTACATAGTTATGGTCCTGACAAGTGTAGGAGCTCATGAAGCAAGTGTAGCAAACTACTGTGCTTGGCCTGGTTTAACTACATGAGGTTGAGGAAGCCAGACATTTTAGAGGGGAACATACAAACTCCCTATTGGTTAATTTAGTTAAGTTAATCATGTAGTGTCGACTAGTGTTTCAGGGCAATACATCACAACTCAGTTACCCACACCATGAAGTCCTTTACTAAACAAAGACAATAAAATTCTTCAAGTTACTCCGACAAGAATTATCCGCTTCTGAAATGTACGCCACACTAGAGCAGCAGCATTAACACCATTAGCACATACCTGCGGAGTCTGCCTGATAATCAGATTCGTCATCCAATAATTCATTATTTGACGACTTTTTGTCGATATCCGAGCTCTTGAAAACTTTCCCAAGCAGAATTTTTCCTTCTTGGACAATAGAGGTGGGAGAATGAACAGACCCTCTCTTCACCGCTGGTCTCTGAGTTTTCCTCAGTCGAAGGCAGTCCGCAAGCGGCACCAAATAACACATTAGAAAAACAGCTGCAACCAAGCAGACTGGGGGATGCGCTTTCCGTCCCACACCCATTGTTTTCTGCTGCCTAACTATTGTGAAGCAGTACTGTCACCTGCTATTTAACCTTTAATTAATTGGCCGCTTAAACCCAGTGCAGCACGTGCTGCACCAGTCAATGAAATGTCGCGAGACCTGCTGCACTGTAATTAGCGGAATAGTTTACAGCTTAGCAGAGAAAGGTGGAGTGGCCAGAAATTGAACTCCAGCAGGAATACTTCAACATATTTCTATTGAAATAATAGGAGACGGTAGTGTTGTTAACCAATGAACCTGGGAATTCAACATCTTCACCAATGCCTGGTGTGACCTACATTGATCTCCTAAGATAAAACATTCTCCACAATCTTCATGCTGCTGCTCAAAGACTTCTGGAAGTTGGTGGAGATGAAGAGATGACTAATAGCGACAAAGTCTTCATACATGGGTGCATTACATATTGCTAATGTGTTGAAGTCAGATTCCAGTATACTGTTGTTGCATCCCAGTGAACTAGAATACCTTTGAAACTCAAGATTTATAACTCAGGATAGTTCACGTATTGTCTGGACATTTTGATCATTTTGGTTCAAAGCTGAGGTGAACAAAAGTTCACCTTTTCAGAACACTATAACATTTCTGATCAAGAAATTGACATCTACTGAAAAGAATGTCCATGCTCTGTGCAGTACACCCATCCATGAACTACATCAGTGCAGCTTAAGCCTCTGCTGAGGTGCTAAGTAAAGCCCATGTATTCATATTCATGAATCCAACTCTGGTGTCAGAGGCAGAACATCTATGGAGCATGGTTCATATTCAATAATCTGAATGTGAATATGGTTCATAATTTATCATTGTATTTTTGCCAATTCATCACAATCTTTCTTATTTAATGCAATAACTATAGCATACTCTTCCAACTCCCCGGGGCTCATTTTTAATATTCGACCATACACGAGACTCCCTGAATCTTTAGATCTTGATATCCAACCTGATTTGCTTGGCCTAATCAAAAGAGAACCCAAATACATCCTAACATGAGCACAAAGGAGATCAAACTGTTTTCATCTGTAAACCACTAAGATGGTTCACTGAGACATCAGGATTTATGAATAACAGCATCAACGTGATTACACATTGACAAACGCATATAGAAATTGATTTCATAAATTCTGATTTGCAGAAAAATACCATCTCCTTGCAAGATTCAAGTATGGTGAAATTTACCTGACCCCTTAGCTTCTTCTCTCGACCTCAAGTTATTTCAATTATTGCAGAAACATGCTTTAAAGTTTTATAAAAAAAATAAAACATTTAGAGGTTAATCTGTCCTCCTTTTTGTTTCAACATTTAGGCAAGCAGAGATACAGAAAAGGGAAAAAAAAATAAATCAATCTACACAAGTGAGATAAATTACAGTAATTGGTCTTTTTAAATCCATGATAAATAGAAACACTTAAACCCAGCTTCACACTGAAATTGTTACAATGTTTTATTAATATTCATAGCTTCCTCCAACATATGTAAATATAAAAATTATTCAGAAATCTTTCCAAGACATGGTCTTAATGGTATTGTCACAACAATTATTACAGATCTTAATTGGTTTATTTTTGATACGGTTACCTACGTTTCTGATTGGTACACTTAGAATTCTACATATGGCTCGTTGGTACAAATAACATATTTTTTTTTCTTTTCCATTCACAAAGGTCAATTATATGAAACAGGTTAAAGACTACAATAATCGATGTTAAATCTCCCCTCAGTGGACCACTAATTGCCTGGATGAAATCAGCAGTAATATGGATAGTACAAGAACATAACAGAACAGCCTAAACTGTTGCCATGGATCCCGCTCTGGCGTCAGGGGCAGGACGTCTCTGCGGAGCGCGGTGAAGAGTGATGGGGGGCATCCAGTCTGTGCCAGCAGTCCTCCTGCCTTCAGCGCAGACCTTCATAAACATCACTTCACAGCTCAGAGAGAAGCCCACCTCGAACCTGGGGACAAGAAAGAGTCGGCGTGGGTCACACGTTACACCTCGTCAAGACTGAGCGAACATAAAAAGAAATTCAGAATAAACGTACAAGGAGGGGCTTTCAGCTCCAGCCAGGATTTGAAAAGTAGGGTTAGGAGTGGTGATGCGTTCTTGTGTTCATGTGAACATTCATCTTCATCTCGTTGTCCAGGATTTGCACGAGTTGTTGCATGGAGGGGAGGTGACCCGATTCTAGTTTCGACCACACTGGCACGTCTATGGAAACAAGACTTTGAATGTGGCTGGGTTTTTCTTATCCTTGGAGCGGCAGCACAATAACAAGTAATAAATGTTGCTTACATGTAGCAACATATAATAATGCATTTTCACCAATAAAAGGCTGTGGATGTCACACAGTCTAACAAGAAGTTAGGGTTTAGTCTCTGAAGCCATGCTGGAAAGGAAATGCTCACCGTTTAATGTGATTTCAAACGCTCCTGTCGACATTAACTGGTTTTCAATCATATTGCTGAAGAAGAAGACCATCATGCAGGCATATATCTGACAAGAAGAACAAAAACTAGGTTAAAAGTCTGAACCAAAAAGTTAACATGAGATGTGTTCGTTTTGACCCGGCAGGCGTTTGAGAAAATCCACAAGAAATTCAAACTGAAATGTAACAAAGAATGAATAAATAATTTCATGACAGACATAGATTGGAAAAACAGACAGAGAAAGTAATAGATGAATAAATCAGTGGGTTTGCTAATTCACAAACCCACTGATTGATAAATTGATGGAATAAACTAAGCTTCTTTTCTGTACTATTTTATCAGATTTGGACTGATCTGTTCATGTCCAAGGCTGAAAACTTCTTTCACAAAACGCTCTGCTGATTAGTTGATGGGATTACAGCATCTGGCGTCATTAGTGAAACTGACTTCAGATTTATTAGTACCTGGTGACACCAGATTTTTGATACGTTTTCTTATAGCTATATCTGATGCAATGTTTACAGGTTATTACCCACAACAGATACCAAACACTGTCACTATCAATCTTAAAGTTTTTGTCCAAGGAACAGCAACTACAGAATATTGTGACGCAACACACTCTCTGATGGGAGCATCAATGACCCTGGGGAAAACAATCTAAGCAATACTGAACTTTAAAAACATGCAGAGCTCTGCCAGAGAGCATAAAATGAAATCATGGGACCTTTGGTTGTCTTACAAGTGCATATGTACACCCTGACACCATTTTTCTCCAATTCTAAATAAAACCCAAGTGATTTCTGTAATAATGAAAAAAAAAAAAAAAAAAAAAAAA
>NW_006800141.1:643408-655908 GCF_000485575.1 Poecilia formosa
CTCATTTTTAATATTCGACAATACACGAGGCTCCCTGAATCTTTAGATCTTGATATCTAACCTGATTTGCTTGGTCTAATCAAAAGAGAACCCAAATACATCCTAACATGAGCACAAAGGAGATCAAACTGTTTTCATCTGTAAACCACTAAGATGGTTCACTGAGACATCAGGATTTATGAATAACAGCATCAACGTGATTACACATTGACAAACGCATATAGAAATTGATTTCATAAATTCTGATTTGCAGAAAAATACCATCTCCTTGCAAGATTCAAGTATGGTGAAATTTACCTGACCCCTTAGCTTCTTCTCTCGACCTCAAGTTATTTCAATTATTGCAGAAACATGCTTTAAAGTTTTATAAAAAAAATAAAACATTTAGAGGTTAATCTGTCCTCCTTTTTGTTTCAACATTTAGGCAAGCAGAGATACAGAAAAGGGAAAAAAAAATAAATCAATCTACACAAGTGAGATAAATTACAGTAATTGGTCTTTTTAAATCCATGATAAATAGAAACACTTAAACCCAGCTTCACACTGAAATTGTTACAATGTTTTATTAATATTCATAGCTTCCTCCAACATATGTAAATATAAAAATTATTCAGAAATCTTTCCAAGACATGGTCTTAATGGTATTGTCACAACAATTATTACAGATCTTAATTGGTTTATTTTTGATACGGTTACCTACGTCTCTGACTGGTACACTTAGAATTCTACATATGGCTCGTTGGTACAAATAACATATTTTTTTTTCTTTTCCATTCACAAAGGTCAATTATATGAAACAGGTTAAAGACTACAATAATCGATGTTAAATCTCCCCTCAGTGGACCACTAATTGCCTGGATGAAATCAGCAGTAATATGGATAGTACAAGAACATAACAGAACAGCCTAAACTGTTGCCATGGATCCCGCTCTGGCGTCAGGGGCAGGACGTCTCTGCGGAGCGCGGTGAAGAGTGATGGGGGGCATCCAGTCTGTGCCAGCAGTCCTCCTGCCTTCAGCGCAGACCTTCATAAACATCACTTCACAGCTCAGAGAGAAGCCCACCTCGAACCTGGGGACAAGAAAGAGTCGGCGTGGGTCACACGTTACACCTCGTCAAGACTGAGCGAACATAAAAAGAAATTCAGAATAAACGTACAAGGAGGGGCTTTCAGCTCCAGCCAGGATTTGAAAAGTAGGGTTAGGAGTGGTGATGCGTTCTTGTGTTCATGTGAACATTCATCTTCATCTCGTTGTCCAGGATTTGCACGAGTTGTTGCATGGAGGGGAGGTGACCCGATTCTAGTTTCGACCACACTGGCACGTCTATAGAAACAAGACTTTGAATGTGGCTGGGTTTTTCTTATCCTTGGAGCGGCAGCACAATAACAAGTAATAAATGTTGCTTACATGTAGCTCCACACGTCAAATATAATAATGCATTTTCACCAATAAAAGGCTGTGGATGTCACACAGTCTAACAAGAAGTTAGGGTTTAGTCTCTGAAGCCATGCTGGAAAGGAAATGCTCACCGTTTAATGTGATTTCAAACGCTCCTGTCGACATTAACTGGTTTTCAATCATATTGCTGAAGAAGAAGACCATCATGCAGGCATATATCTGACAAGAAGAACAAAAACTAGGTTAAAAGTCTGAACCAAAAAGTTAACATGAGATGTGTTCGTTTTGACCCGGCAGGCGTTAGAGAAAATCCACAAGAAATTCAAATTTAAGCATTGAATTCTTGTTAACCCCCCCACGCCCCCGCCTCCCAAAAAACCCCCCAAATAAAAACAATAATTCAATATACATGCTGAATAATGCAGGGTCCCTAACCATGTTTTGTGTTCAAAGTTTTAAGTCATCTTTATAAATTATAATTCATTGAAACTTTAGGTACTCAATGACATCCATACAAGGGTCAAGCTTTAAATATATAAATCCACAAAACAAGAGACTAGATGAAGGAAGAGGGACAGGAAGGCCAACAGATGGACGGGCAGACGACTGACAAACGGAAGGATTATCATTTATTTGAAAAGTATTGATAACAAGTACTATGGACAAAAAACTGAAATGTAAAAGAATGAATAAATAATTTCATGACAAACATAGATTGGAAAAACAGACAGAGAAAGTAATAGATGAATAAATCAGTGGGTTTGCTAATTCACAAACCCACTGATTGATAAATTGATGGAATAAACCAAGCTTCTTTTCTGTACTATTTTATCAGATTTGGACCAATTTGTTCATGTCCAAGACTGAAAACCTCTTTCACAAAACGCTCTGCTGATTAGTTGATGGGATTACAGCATCTGGTGTCATTAGTGAAACTGACTTCAGATTTATTAGTACCTGGTGACACCAGATTTTTGATACGTTTTCTTATAGCTATATCTGATGCAATGTTTACAGGTTATTACCCACAACAGATACCAAACACTGTCACTATCAATCTTAAAGTTTTTGTCCAAGGAACAGCAACTACAGAATATTGTGACGCAACACACTCTCTGATGGGAGCATCAATGACCCTGGGGAAAACAATCTAAGCAATACTGAACTTTAAAAACATGCAGAGCTCTGCCAGAGAGCATAAAATGAAATCATGGGACCTTTGGTTGTCTTACAAGTGCATATGTACACCCTGACACCATTTTTCTCCAATTCTAAATAAAACCCAAGTGATTTCTGTAATGGCACAAAAAAAAAAAAAAAAAAAAGCAATGCAGATGAATCAAATGGCAGCATCCTCCACCCCCCCTCCCCCCTTAAGAGTGTGATTTTAAAATGAAACAGAAATCCTCACCTTGTTTTGCTGGCCCCACTCCCAGATTCCTGGGGCTTGAACACCAACGAGAGCGAATGGGTCCCTGCCGATTATGATCAGTCCGATCACCAGCAGTTTGAACATAGACAGGAAGGACGCAACATGTCTGTGGAAATAAGATACCATCTCATCAGAAACAGAACACAACACACACTGGGATGATGTTATATCCAACGCCTGAACAATCAGGAAATATGGGCAAAATGTCTGTCCTACATGTGGAACTTATTCATTTGCATCATTGAGGGAAGGGTGAACTGAAAGTTACTCAAACTTCCCTATTTTCCATTTCTTAACATTCTTTTCTTAATGTTGCTGATGTGCGGTATTGCTTCATCAACCACTGGAAGTCCTACTTGGACCGCAGCCATGCGATTATCTGAGGCACATCGCGCACTGCCTGAATGGCTCCCAGCCCTGAACTCTGCCCAGGTATTCCTCTATGCCGTATGCAAGAGCTCTGTTCCAGCGTTTCATGAGTAACCGGCATGGATCATTACCTCATGTCACTCTGTGCTGGAATGCACAGCCAGCATATCTTCTGTGATTGACAACTCTATGAATTTTCTTTTTTTAGGTGTGGGGCAGAGAAAAAGTAGAAGAGCACTAGTCATGCCTATGAAGAAAATATAAAAATGTTTTTTTTTTGTTTGTTGACACCTCAATACAAGTAACTTCATCTGAGAAAAAAAAAGAAAAACATTCCATTTCGTGTAGTAAATGAGTAAAGTCATGTTTACTAGTTGACAGAACTCTAAAGAATAAAAAGGGGTAATTTATAGCTACGAGACCAACCTTGGAAGCTCAAGGTCTGAGCTTAACCAAAGCTGGACTCCAAACTCTGCAACTTCTAACATTTAAAAGCAGAACTGGTAAAACAAAAACACTATCTGAAGGAATATCTTGCTCTTGCTGTGACATATGCAAATGACAAACTTCACAAGAATTCAAAGAAATGATGTCTGGAGCATTTGAAGCATGTGACGAGATATTTAAGAGAGTCGCCTCTCTGAAACGTAGCCAATCTCTTGTGTGCTCATTAAGTCGACCACATGAAGACCCAGGAGTCTCTGTGACACTCCCTGTTGAACTGCGGCACCAGAGGCTGCATAAAACCAGCCTCCCATCGATGCAAATATAGTGCAACTCTAATGGGACCGAGGTTTCACAGAGTCTGACTTTGTTTCTCCCAGTTTATTTCTTGAAATAAGAGAAACTTTGCGAAGTAAGCAATAGAACCAATAAAAATCGACTGATTAGTATTACGGATTCAACCAGTGGTGATCGAACACAAATTAGCCAAAACAAATTAATTATTCAGAAGTTCATTAACTTCAGTAGTTTAGTCCAAAATGTAAAACAAATAGGCCCATTACATACATTCCATGCCACAGGCTGAAAACCTCTAGGTCACAGTGATGTGGTAATTCATCTAAAAGCACTGCCAAACAAATACTGAGTACATATACTTTAGAGTACAAAACAATCTACGTAATAAATAAAGTTCACTGCTTAAACAGCATAAATGAATCTACGTTTCATTACTAATCTCATTTATCGAGGCACCTGCTAATCAGCTGAAATCAGAAAAGGCAGGGCACATGCCGCTGCATCCCGATACCAGCTGATGATTAAAAAGCACATTCCAGGTCCTAACCAAATCTACAACTGATGACATTTATCCGTCTGTTACACGCGATAATAGCAAATGAGTATCCAAGGGAACTTCAGTTTGTTAAACAAATTATACCTGATCCTGGGCTGGACTTAATCCACACGTAAGCCGCTAGACAATGGCTGTCCCTTACCGATAGATGGGTATAGGAAGGTAGTTCTCCCCTTCAATGCGGATGTCTGGGTACCGCTGGTACAAGGCCTGCGTGTACTCCTCAAACACCCGCTTGTACCCTCAGGAAATGCTGCAGAAGGAAAGGAGGACAGGTTGTACAACTGGAAAAACAGAATTTAAGTAGCCAAAACATAGTTATCAGCCATTCCTGGAAGACAGTACTTCCACTGTGCTGGAGAGAAGAAGAGGCCTTTTTTTTTTTCTTTTTCCCCGATTCACGAGCAGCTGAATGTTATAAAAAGATTTTCTCTTTTCTTCCAAACGTATCGTGGAGCCTGAGGCACATTTCACATGTTCCTGAGTTACCGACACCAACAACTGATATCCTTCCTGATCTTCCAGAAATTCAGTCATTTAAATAAGTGGCCCTTTTCGTCAAATAAATGGACAGCAGCAGAAATTAAGAACAATGCTACAGTACAGCAGTGTTCAGAACTTTCCTCGTGTTTTTCCATCTGCAGCCAGATATTTAACTGCAGTGAATTTTTATTTCTAAACACCTGTGGAATCTGAACATTTTATTCACCTGTTGTCGCACCAGTGAGCCCAATTCAAATACACAGATCTTGCTCTCTCTGCATAACTTTCCTCCACTCGGTCTTGAAAGTAATTTTAACAAGTTAATCTTTGCTTAACTTGTTGCAACTCGTTTCTCTTATTGAGAATATATCCAGTGCACTTGAGGGTCTGCTTGTACTCATCAAGACTGTCAAAAATCATAATCTGAAATTCATTAAAAACACATTTTCTCTGCTTGTTGAAACTTTCTTAGTGATAAGTTGTTCTGAACAGTGGCGTCAACTCCTGTCATATTTGCTCATTTAAAGAACAGATCAGAGGTATTTTATGCATCAATATACCAACTTGATGTGGCGAATGCATCATCATTTATTTCTATATTTATATACACACACACATATATATTTATATATTCACATGTAAAGAGTAAAAACACCAATGAGGTGAAGTTGTGTGTCCACGTTTAACACTGTGTAAATAATGCAAATCAAAAGTTAGTTTTTCTAGCTTCCTGTTTTGTTTTCTCCATTTGATGTTTCTATACAAGCAGCTTTACTGAGAAATGAAGTTTCACAATCCAGACAGACCTGTTCCTGTTTCAGACATGTAATAAGTAGCTAAACAACATCGTTATCAGCATGCTGTCATAGGTACAAAGTGAATTTAGCTGAACAAAATTAAAGTGAAAAATCTACCGCTGACACACATTTGCACAAAACTTTAACATTGATAGTCATGATGGATTTGAATAGGACCAGGTTGACATTTATCATGATGTACAATCTCTGTTTAATTACATTAGCATAGTCTGTACAGAAAATGACAGAAAGACGGATTTTTTTTATTATAAAAAACAAAAGATTAAATATTTTAGTAGTGAACATGCTGGTAACAAAAGTTAACTTGCTTTAAAAATGAACCAAGTTCACCAGGTAAATGTTTCTTGGGTCTAATTTGCATAAAGTTTATAAATCAACACCTGTGCTGCTTGTTAATCTTTTATTTAGCGGCTTGGAGACTTGCTCTGACCGTTTTCGTTTGAGGTTCAGTGAAGATGTTTAAACCTGTGCGATTCAAACCAAAAGTTTTGAATCGCACAGCTTCACTCACCCTCGGAATGTAGTCTGTACCTTACGTAAAACATGTTTGTCTAATCCACAGACGCTGGGGCGGTTCTTAGAGGATTTAATATGTTTCACTGCGGAAGTGGAGCCATGTTTCCGATGTGTATGGGAGCTACAAAATATTTCACTTTCACACATTTTGTTTCGGCGTTTCTGTAGCGGACGCTCTCCTTAGTGACCGATTTTTTTTTTCTGCACACAGACTAACTGACATCTTATTCGCTTGTGTCCGTACGGCGATGTTAGCTGGTTTCTTTTAGCTAGCTTGCAATGACTCGCCAGATTTCTTTTTTTCGTCGTCTGCTTACCAAATCTGAAACTTAAGCAGAGGTCCCGTAGCAAATTGCATCTTCATCTTCTTTATGCCGCTGCTGTCACCAGCTGTGGAGCAACACAGCGAGAAAACCCCCAAAACGAGGAGCGAAAAGCGCAACCACTTCATGGCCATCCGGTCCACGGTTGCTTACCTCTGCTCTGCGTTAATCTGTAATCTTTTTTTCCCCTACTGCTTAAACCCCGCCTCTGCTTCTTACTCGCGACATGCATTCAAGGTTGTCAGAACGCATAGAGCACCCCCTATTGGTCTGGCTGTGGATATCACCATTCAACGCTGTTGTGAGTCCCGAGTGCTCTGCAATTGTTACATGGACGCTTTTAATGGATGTTTTCTTTTAAAGTATTCGTGATTTTAGTTTAAGATTTATTAGATGTGGATTGCGTTGATCTTGTAAGCTCTCAAACACCCTTAATTTAACACATATCTTCACAATCCTCCTCACCCTTGGACAGCTGAAAATTATATTAAAATGAAAACTTTTCAGCATGTCTTGGTCACATAATATCAACCTTTTTTTCCGTCATTTAAAGTAAAAAATAATAATTTAAGGTGTTATTTTTATGTCTTAAGTAGTTCTTTATTTTAGATGTAACCAGAAACAATGTACTGTCAAGTTGTATCTTTGTCTTGTTTATAAAGCACATTTTAGTGCATTTTGTTACTGTGTGAGGAAAATTTATATCAAGAAATCTGTAGAATTCAATTCAGTATTGTGCAAAAGTAATGACACCTTTTTCTCACAACTGTGGTAGATTTAGGTATTCTTGGTTTCGTTTCTTTATTGACAAAGTGACCCGAGAAATCTCAAAGTTCCAACAATAACTTCATTCTCCTGAGTTATCAGTGCACTCTAACAATTATTGCAACAATTTAATACTGAGGTCCATGTAGGAGCTAGACTTTAAGTATTCAGCTTCTTGAGTCTTCAACTTGTGCAATTCAAGTCACATTTTAAGGAAAAGAGTACAAATTGAAGGAAGAAAACACCTCGATAGCGTTTTTTTGCTCGTCAAGGTGGAATTACAAATTAGATAAACATATATCATTTGAGCTAATTAAATAAAAGGTACACAGCTGCAAGGTGGCAAAAATGTAATTGCAAACTATTTTAACAGTAAGGTATGTTTCTTGACACTACACTGGTTCATTCTTTTAAGCACATCTCTTTTTAGTACCATTTGCTTTATAGTGGCTTAATTTCATTCTATCCAAAAAGATGGTGAATATGTAAAAAAAAACAACAAAAAAAAACTAGCCAAAATCCAAATTATTCACACTATTGGAAAGCCAATGAGAAAATATTACTTTTCAAAATATTTACCGATATCACCTGAACCTGTGGAGTAAAAAGCTTTTTATTTAATATTCTGCAGAATAAATCTTAATATCATATTTGCTGTAGTTTGAATAGCGTGCAAGAGCTGCACTTTCAGTTTTCTTTAAATAATTACAACCATGTCAGCAAATAGTGTCATAAGAAAGCAAATTCTGGATTTTCTAAGAACCATGCCATTATTGTTTTTTTCTCTTTTTAATGTTAGTGTTGCATTTTATTTAACAAAGTATGCATTACAATAAAAACAGCTGAAAAATAAAACAATTTGTCTCTCCGCAGAAATATCTGGCTTTTCAGAGGTTCAGCCTGGCCATGCGCTCCTTTGCGACAGCAGATTGTAGAGCCAGAACTGAGTCTGCAAACAAATACAAAGGTGCGCACTTCAGATTTTTTGGTTAATACTGGAAACAACCTAATCGGACAAAGACGAGTCAAATCCTGTACAAACCCATCAAATTCCTGGAGTAAACCACCAGCTCAGGAAGCCCTTCCTCAATGTTGTATGAGATTTTGTCCATTTCCTTAACAACTTCATCTGCTCTCTGCATAAGAAAAAATAAAATAAATTTTTCTTAAACAACAACAACAAAAATAATAAAAACTACCTTCAGCTCTCCATAGACTTTTTCTTCTAACTCTGTAACTTGAGATATGATGTCCAGCACGCTGGTATCAACAGAAGAATCCTGTAAAAAAAAAAAAAAAACAAAGATCATAAATGCATTTGGAATAAGTACATCATTAAATTCAGGATTTTGCTTGTTGTAATGTCATGCACCTCTTCGGACGAACTGTTTATTGGCTCCTTCCCCTTCTGTGCTGTGACTTTGGAGTTGGCATTCAGCTCCTTCACTCTGCCAAAGAAACATAAATGTTTAAAGTTGTAATAGATCAAATGTTGAAGAGTTTTCATTAAAAGGATGAATAAAATGTCATGACAAAAAGGTAGTCGTTAGTCATCAGTTTGAAATGCCAATAGGGGATCACTTCTCTTGAAGGACAGTCTGATTGATTGATTAAAAACCAAAAACAAAAACATATTCAGCACAAAACTAATTTAGAAAAGATTTTAGATTAAGCTTTTTGAAAAAAAGAGGCTCATCTACTGTTGAGATGAAGTTAGAAAATAAAGATATATCACTGAGTTGAAGAATAACTCAATTAAGTCTTTGATTTTGTAATGGCTTGTTCTTGGACAGCACTTTATGAAGTTCAGCTTTAAACAACAAAAAAAGCTAGAATTTTTTTCATCACTCCTAAAACCAATTACAAAGATGCAGCTATGTAAATTATTGTGTCATTTTGAAGAGTGACAAACATTTCAGTCCTTCACAGCCATTTTGAAATACAAACATTCACTTGGAATATATGGCATGCATCTGTACTATGGGCAAGGTTTACATATGGTACAAGCAAAAATTAGGAACCTGTTAGAACACAAGGATGGAAGGACAGACAGACAAGAAAGGAAAAAATAAATAAATAAAAAGACAAGGAAAGGGTGAGGAAATGGACACAACGAAAAAATGAATGAAACAGACATAATATAGCATAAAGGAAGGCTAGTATGCAAGGAGGGAGGACACAAGGAAACAATGAGACAGATAAGAAAGAAAGATGGTAAATAGGAAGGAATGAAAGTCAAGTAATTATAGTATAAAGAAAGGAGGGACACAGGAGAAGGAAGTATACTAGTAAGAAAGGATGCAGAAGAGATTTAGACGACCAAGTAGACAATGAACTCTGAAAATGCATACTTTTCCCCCAATCATTACTTTTATCCATGCATGTCTAGAAAAATACTAGAAATCAAATTCCAAATCTTTCTGGATTACATCCGATTTATTTTTGCTAAAGCATAAAACTGCTTTCTGAGCATTCTTCAGGAGTTCTGATTCCAGACTCCATTATTAGGACGCGTCACACCGTCTCTGTACCTGTCTGCGTAGCGAAGTGTGTTCATTGTGTATTCGCATGAGGCCATTCCTGGAGACACCATGGCAATCTGAAATGGAGGGCGGAATATAAATATGTTCATTTTAGAAAACAAAAACTTGTACACAAACCAAGATTAACACTAAAACAACTGGAGGAGGTTAGGTGAGTCTCCATACCATGCAGGTTCTGGACTTTTCTCCAATGAAGGAATCCCTGAGCACTTTGGTCAATGTACTCATCCGAAAAGGAATGTGATCACTGTTCTTCCCCAGAGAGCGAATACACTCCTACAAGACACACAGGACAGGACACAAAAGTGGCTAAAGGGGGGTAGCTTTAACCTTCCTCCACCTGAATATAATTTTTTTCCTGAAGCTTATCTGATCCTAACTTATGGTTTCAGAGAAAAGTTCTTTCTGCAGGACGAGCGCGTTTCATGCGTTTTACCTTGAGAGCCAACAGGCTGCGGTTGATCTCGGTCGTCTCCACCATAGTGCTGCGATCGTTGCTTCTGACGTCCGTGCCACGCTCGTTTCCTGCCAAATCGATCAATGAGAATTTGCCGTGCAAAGTGGCAGCACGATTATTGCACCGCAGGACAATCTGGAGGATGGCGTGGGAGCGGGAGGAGTTTGCGTTGGCTGAGGTCTGCCCGGATGTCCTGAACAGATAGATGTAGAGGAACGACTTGGATTAGTTTTATTACAAGACACATAAAGATGCGTGTCAAAATAGCTATATTTATTGGCCACTCATACTAAGAAGCTAGAATCAGAACTTGCTCCAATCGCCACAAGTTAAAGGCTGCATTTGTATGGATTTAATCCAATTTGTGAGCCATTATGAGTAATGATCATTTTAAAAAAATAAGTGGAAAAATAAAATTCCTGCCTACTTCCTACTATATGAGGTTACCCATCTCACACCACTGCACTGAAGTACCTGCATGCACTTCCTGTCTGTATAATCCTGATGACGTCTTCTGGTGAGGACACACAGACCTCCTCCAATCCCACCACCTGAACCTGTTGCCGGTCATCCTCTAAGACACGCAGCTTGGCCTTCTTGTTCAGCAGATCATACACCTGAATCGAAACAGGAAAACGTTTCTACGAGCTGATGTCAGACTGACTCGTGCTTCATCAGAGCTCCTTCTTACTTTGCTGTTGTAAATCTCGAAGAAGCTCACGTAGACGCGCAGATCCAGATTAGCAAACCTCCTGTGGTTGAGATTGGTGAAAACATCCTGGGCTGAAATATGAAACATCATTAATAAAAATGTAGACCAAATATGGGGCACCCTCAACATTTACTGGCATTTCTTTACACAAGTTTTCAGTTCACAAGTAAAGCTCTCTCTTTTTCAAATTCAAGATGTCCTTTAGTAAGCCCGGTGAGAGTGCATGAGACCCCCAACAATGTAAGGCGCAGGAATGCATATCTATTAAATATTCTCTATGCGTCATTCTGAAATGGTCCCTGTGCTATTAAACAGATTTATCTATCAGAGCTTTCTTAAAGAGACCTGATGTTTTTAAGGGGTTGTACAAATCTGGTTATCAGCTATGTATATCTGTCCAGGGTTTCCGACTCTGTTGTTGTCTTACTCTAGCTGCACATAATTCTACATGAACACACACATCTGATGATGTCAAAGGAAAAACCTGGCTAAAAGTTGAAATTTCCCCTCATTGCGAGACAATGCAAAAAAACAAAAACTAATAAAGATGAATTTACAGTAAGCCATTCTACACATCTTTACCAGGTGTGCAAATAAATGAAAAGGGCACTGTACAAGCTTAGCTGAATGACTTCTATTTGATCTGCATTTTCAAAACACTACACATTTACAATAATTTACATTCAACTGTCCACAGAGAAAGAAATTGTAGTTTCACCTGCTAAGGCATAGATTCCTTTAGCGCTGTTCTGCTGCTTTCCCGTGAAGTCACCTCCCATTGTCTACAAAGATTTAGGAAAAGAAAAATCCATTCTGAATTAGAAAAATTGACTTAAGCATAATCTTAAAACTTGTAGGGTTCACGGAGGCTTACATGGGTCTTGCCACTTCCAGTCTGGCCGTAGGCAAAGCAAGTCGCCATGCAACCTTGAAAAATGGACTGCACCAAAGGTTTTGCTGTGAACCTGAAAGCAAAACCAACAAAAACTCAAGAATTAGAAGAAAAGAAAAAGCTCTTTAATAAACATAAACTTTTGTTTACTGTTGCTTGTTATTATAGCACAGCAAAAAGTTAGTGTGCAACAAACATGGTTTTAAATTAAAATGAATCAATTTTTAGTTTGAAATAACAGACTACCAATTATTTTAGGTGACAAATTGAATCTATTAAGTAATATTTACTTGTAGACCAGCTCGTTGGTGGCACTCTCATCAAATGAGTAGTCAAAGTGGAAGACCTGGTTCTCCAGGTACTTGGTCAGGTCCACTTTTTGCTTTGGCTCATGGACCAGTAACGCACCTTTGCCAGGAACGGACACCACATCAATCTCCTTCTTGTTAAACTCTAAAGAAACCCCACAAAAATAAAAATGAACTTTGGGTTC